>NC_066877.1:8779103-9079103 GCF_022985175.1 Labeo rohita | reverse complement strand
AGGGATAAAGTACTAACATACAAATCACCTACTACACAAAACATCTGTTGTGTCTTTTAACACCAAACCTCAGTGGAAATTTAACCATCAGACCACATTTGACGCTTAAAGTTTTTTTTTTTTTTTTTTTTATTCTCCAGAACATATGTTGCAGCTCATATGTGGAACATTGCTTGTTTTGAGGAATAAAAATGAAAGTATGATGAACAAAATCATGTGCATTTCCACTGAGAGATGAAGACTGAGTCATCTCAAGTGACGCAATGACCTGCCTGCTCTATTTGTCACAAAAAAATGCAATGGAAAATAAGTTACTTTTTTTGTGCTGTCATTTTTTATACTACCTGGATACACATGCTAAATAAATATACCTTTTAAAGCAAAAACATCCAAAGTTCAGCTTTGCATTTATTTCTTAAATGTAGTATATTTATAGTATATTGTAGTATTTTTATACTGATTGTCTAAACATATTTTTTTCTGTTCATTTTTATTTTACACATTTTCACAAAATGATGAGTAATAAAATATAATCAGCAAACATGATTTCTAATATAAAGTCAAGCAACAGCATTTCAATAAATATTGTTTCATTATCATTATATTATAAATTATCATTTTAAATATAAAAATATAATTAAATGTTTTGTATCGCTACATAAAAACAAACAAACAAACAAACAAACAAAAATCATATAAATAAAGAATCATATAAATAAAGTGTCCGAACGTACGTATATCACTGAATGAGTCGGGCGCTCCAAATCTTCTGGATGAGGAAAAAATGTCCTGAAAGAGTACATTTCAGGTGAGTGACATAAATAATTACATATTTAACGATTAGTTATGATACTGTAATTTCTGGGAAATCCGCATATGCTACTATAAAAACGGCGCTGTTTTGAAAACACCTAAGCTTGTTATGCTAGCGTCGCCAACACTGTTCCATGTTTTCCATGATTGCGGGAACTAGTTCTGAGAAATTGACTCTCAACAACAACCACTGAGGCAGATAACACCTGATGACAATAAATCTGTCTGTTTTATTGGTATATAGGATATTCATGCAGCTGTTTAGCTGTTTCTGACAGACAATTTTATATTTGAAGAGTTTAGATGCAAAACCAGCTAAAAGCCATCTCAGTCAAAAATGAGAAACTGATTGAATGCTCTTGACACATATTATACGTCCATCAAATACTTTTTCTTCAAACTCGCTAAAATACCAGCCTCAGCCCAATCAGAAGTACCGGTAACATACTTACACAGAAACCTATACATCGGAGCCTGATAAAAATGCATTTTTTAAAGAAAGACGTCAGATGGATTTAGCTGGTTTTACATCTGAACTCTTCATTTGCACTTCTGAACTGAATTCTAATTAGAAAGGTTCATATTGACCTTCCCAATAATGCTGACATGTAGCTACGTGTATGTGTGCCTGTATGAGTGCATCTGAGGCCTCAGCAAACACACCACCACCATCCTACTCTATGTCCTTTCATGTTGCATCTCTGCAGCTGTAGATCAAGGTTGAGCTCATCTGGAGGTCGGCTCCATATCAAAGCCTCCGTGATCTGGTTACAGCATGCCACGTCCACCACCAACAGGCCTGGGGTGAAAGCCAGTGTGGAGCAGGTGCCTCTCAGTCAAACAGAAATCCGCAGTCACTGTAAATGATTCTTTGATCAGGTAAATAATGCTAAAACATGATCAAACCTTTGGGAGTATCTGTACCTTTTGAGGTTTTTTTGGATTTACTTACACATTTAAAGTTCTAAAAGCTTATGGTATTACAGTACAAAATTAATATTCAACACAGGCTCATTGGAGGAAAATAAAAAAAACAAAACATCCTTATACCTGCAGTTCTCTGGCAGTTTTTTCTAGCAGAAGTAAACACCAGCGGTAGTAAAACACCAACAATTTTTATTCCTTTTAAACAGATTATGATTACAGGGGTGAATTATCAATTATAAAGACTTATTTATGAGCAGTTCCTAGACATTTTAATGAAATAATTGACTCTATATGGCTTTTCTGGCGCAGTGAACTTTCTCGGTAGCTCACCTGGTACAGCATTGCAGTTGCTTGGGCTATGAGTCCTGTGAATCATCAGTGATGATAATAAAGCTGAAAGCTAAGGACTAGGACAATCTAGGACTTGGTTAAAGGGGTCATCGGATGCCCATTTTCCACAAGTTGATATGATTCTTTAGGGTCTTAATGAAAAGTCTCTAATATACTTATATTAAAAATTCTCAATGGTTTTGTAAAACAACACTCTTTTTACCTTGTCAAAATGAGCTCTGCAAAAATCATCTCATTCTAAGGGGTTGTTCCTTTAAATGGAAATGAGCTTTGCTCACCCCGCCCCTCTCTTCTCTCTGTGGAGTGACGATCTTGTTTACTTTAGCCGCATTTAGCCGCGTTTAGCCGCTAAACTTCCTAACTACCACGTTAATAAGGAAAGGCGATTGCAAAGATTCATAAAAAACGCTTATACACACTTCTGCTGTAAGTGAAGCTGGATCATGAATGAGTCGCGAGAACATAGACGGATATATGTAGATCGGGAGACACATTCACTTCACAAACAAATGTAATTCACTGCATCTTCAGCAGCTCAGATGTCGGGAGTAAATGACGACCACTATGTTCATTATTACATCCAGCAACACAACACCTCAATCACTCAATCGGAGATATTCTTGTCGAATTTACGTCCCTGCTTCGGCATCGAAACAAGGAAGGTTACTGGACTGTGACAGCTGGTCTAAGGTAAGAGCTCATGTCAATCAACTATTGTGGGAGCGGCCTCTGTTGGTGTGACGCCACAACGACAGGCATCTGAGAACGGTTTGATTTGAAAAAGGGGATATTATTTTTATACATTAATTAAAACCCACTGCATGGATTTTTATCATTATAGGGTAGATTTGTACATACACTGCCAACACACATTAATGTTCAAACAACATGAAAAAGTGAAGTTTGCATCCGATGACCCCTTTAAGCAAATGTGTTTTATCTGTTGTTTTCTTTTATTAACATTAACTGCCGCGGTATGTGCGACAGCCAACGTAAAAAAAAAAAATGTTGCCAGATTCACATTCATCTGTTTTGGATAAAACTGAATATGCTTTTAGTGCCAGTTTGGAAGCCCTAAGAGACCAAGCATTATTATTTTTTTCCACTTGTTTTCATGATCTTGTTATCTTGACTTAATTTTCTTGTGGTCTTGATAAGTTGTTTTCTCGTAATGTCTTTTTTTTCTGTGATCTTGATATAACAAAATATTTTTGTGACTTCAACATCAATCTTTTTTTGTGATCACAACATAATTTGCAGTGTGCACAAAAATAAATAAAAATAACAATAAAAATATATATTTTTTATATTTTCTTTCTTTCCTTTTTATTTTTGCACTGTATTCTAAATTCAAAGTTCTCCCTTCCAAAATGTTACTAATTAAAATTAAAAAATAGGACTATTACTATTATCCCTTTTTAAAAATACTTAATATGGTTGTCGCTATTGTTTTGTGTGTTTCTTATGGTGTTTCTTGACTTTTTTGTCTTGAAAGCATTCATGTTATAAGTATTCATGTTATGTTCTTCAAAAGTTCAAGACCACAAGCACTTTGCTGTCTGTTCACATAGAAAGAAGGTAGTGCATATTAAACAATTTCATAAATAAATGGAACAATAGACCTTAAATCTGGCTAGACTCCATAATTTTTAGCAAATGAAAAAATGGCTGTAAGGTTTATTCATACAGTCCGTTCAGTGGACAGTTTTTCTGTCACCATAATTGTATTTTGTTTTTTTTACCATTTTTACCTGTTTACACCAAAAATGATTACTATAAAGATAATTGTAACAATAATTACTGGGTATTAGTGCCTATAACAATCAACGTAAATGCTTTTTTTTTAAGTTAATGTCGTCTTCCATTTTAAAGGTGACCAATTATGCCTCTTTTTACAAGATGTAAAATAAGTCTCTGATGTCCCCAGAATGTGTATGTTAAGTATTAGGTCAAAATACCAAAGAGATAATTTTTTTATAGCTTGTTAAAATTGCCACTTTTAGGGTATGAGCCAAAACGCACTGTTTTTGTGTTCATCCCTTTAAATACAAATGAGATGGTGCTCCCGACCCCTTTTTCAGAATAGGGCAGAGCTTCAAGAGTGGGCAAAAACAAAACAGGCCAATCTCATGCACTGAAAATGTCAGAAACAATGTCAGTAACGGTGTTCAGCCTTGTATGTTTGAACCGGAATCAGTTAAAAAGTCAGTCATCTGATTGTACTGTGTATAATAAATAGGGTTGGGTATCGAAAATCGATTCCGATTCCAGAATCGTATACTTAAGGTCAGAAACTGGATACTTCTTGTGAAATTAAAATTTCGATTCCGCCTATGTGTTTCTTTTTCATATGTGAGGACCCGACCTAGCGATCTAACAGGACCTTGATAATCCTTGCGCTAATCTAAGCGCATAGTGCTCCAAAGTATGGCTACACTTGCGACAAAGAACTTCACTAACCTCTTGCTGTCACTATGGAAGTAGTGGCTGTTACCAAAAAAAGCATCAGAGTTTCACCTCTTGGTATTCTATACTCTTTGCTTGCAATCAAAAGTCAAAAAATCAAAGTAGCCTATAATATTTGTGATAAGCTAAACATGTTGCAATAGATGTGTCACCACCAATATGACAAACCATTTTAATTTAACAGATCATTAAAGATTACAAACACGATTCAAATACCAACGTGATTATGTTCCTAAATTGCAATGATTCATCTGTTTGATTTCTCAACCTTTCTTCCGTGCAGCGTACGATCATACTAGTGTCATTTGAACATTCAAATCTGTGTTCGCGCTGCCGCTGACCTAAAGAGAGCCACTGTCATTTATATGAATGAAACAGTTTCATAGTCTTTTCAACCACACAGTTCATTACTGTGTTACAAACATTCAAAAAATCACAGAAGTACTGGGATAAAAGTTCATAGTCTGGATATAAACTCTGATATGTATGGTAGAGATCAAAATAGAGTAAATCATCCTTTTGAAAGTTAATCTGACATTCCAAATAATGTTAAAGATGTTAATCATGTATTTGTCTTTGATCATTCATTCAAAAACACTGATTCATCCAGTAATGAACCAAGTAAATCTTAAGTGAATCACTGAATCATTTACTTATAAATTAGGCCTACATGTGATTTTGTTTAGTTGTCTGTTTTTTTTTCCCTTAAGAATCGTAAGAGAACCACAACTTCCATTTTAAAAAAAAAAAAATAACAACAACAACCCAGTTTATCCAGAATCACTCAGCTCTATTTTGCAAACAGCTCTTAAGTGAATCTTGTTTTTATGTAGCCTGTTGATTTTTGTTCAGGATATTCAGCTGCAACTAAATGTTTAGCAAAAAAAGAAACAGAATAAATATGTTTGATATCATATTTTATTCACATTGCAATCGAAACTGGGAATTGAAAAGAATCGGATTAGATAAGTAGAATCAGAATCGGAACCGATAAAATGTAACGATACACAACCCTAATAATAAATGCACATTCATGAACTACACAGATGGAAACACAGCACTGTTCTCATTGTGCTATTGTGTGCTATTACAAACCCCAAGAGCTAAGTCCCAAGAGCTTGACAAATTCAGGCGGTCAACTTCATATTGATTTCATATGCAATTTTTAACCACCACATTCCTATTTACGATTATTCTGGTAGCATGTGAAGACAGCTTCAGTGAAAACAGGCAGAGACAATGGTAGCTTTAGCAATATTAGTCTTACAGAGTGCCAAGAAACTCTTTCAGAAAGGCAATTTGGAAAACAAACGCATGATACTTACTTTGCTGAAGCCTTGGTATTGATCCCTAAACATACAAAGGACTTTAGTGATTTTTTTCCGGGACATTTCCTTCAAAAATTAAAGCTGTGAAATAACACAACTGTGTTAGAACACACAAGTGATTTTTGGATAATAGGTCCCCTGTAAATGCTCTTTAAAGTCATATGAATTCTAATTGGCTGACAAAGATTTTATCATTCATCAGCTGGGAAAAAATAATTCTGGAAGTGATATTAATAATATTGTTTTTCTGTTTTGTTAAAGTTATAGTTATGTTGTGAGCTCTGCTATTCTCAAAAAAATTAGTACAAATATACCTGGTGCAGTCTGTTTGCATAGAACTCTTTTAAAGTTGGTACTACTTAATCTAAATAGGTCATTTTTATACTTTTGACAGATGTCACATCATGCCAACTTGTCTTTTTAAGTAAGTTATAGCCACCTGAACTAATTTTTAAAGCTCAACTCTTTCACAGTGTAAGCCGCTCATCCTAGAGTATTTTGTATGACAGGCGTACTGTAAATGCACCGCATGAGTTGGTACAAACATTATGGCTCTTCCCCTCCATCAGGCGTCTCAGCATTACTCAGCTGCGTGTTTGCAAATCACTAATTCTCCTGGTGGGTCTGACTCATGTCTGTCGGAAAAGGAGAAAACTCCAGACTGCAGTGAGAAGCTCAGATGGGGGACACGTGAACGCGGGCACTTTCCCGCCATCACCTCACTGCCAGAAATCAGCGGGCGGCTAATTAAAGAGATGCCTCTTTGGCTTTGGCACACCCCACACACATATGTTGTTGATTGGCCACCTTTCAGGTGTCGCGGGGTGTGAGTACGTGTGTGTTGATATTCATATGTAGTATGTTTATAACAGGGCGGGGAAGTGGAAGTAGAAACGGGCACGTGGGCAGGCATGCTGGCTGGCGGCATATGTTCAAGTCCACAAAGAGGAGGGAGGGGCTTGTGGATGTGAGTGACAGCGACATGACCAAGAGAGTGATAGAACAAATTGACATTAAATGGAGGGCTGACACCTGCTCTAACAAGAGTGTCTTCGTATTGGAAAGAAAATGAATTTTAAACAAATTCAATTATTGTTTTTTTCTTAGCTTATAGCTTCCAGCTATCAGTGCACATTTGGCATTTACACCAAGAATAAGCTTTTTTTTCTTTCTATTTATTGAAATCAGGAAACAGGCCGGCTGTTTACTTTGTGATATATATATAAATATATATATTGTTTCACATTTTTGGCTTTGTGTTAGGGCATGCAGTCTCAAATACTCCTAGGCAGGAGTAGTTTATAGAGTGGGTGAGTAGGGTCAGCGCCTCGGGCCGTTAGACTGTCAGGAGCCTCCAATGCCTCAGGCTATGCAGCCTGAGAACATCAGCTTCTCGTACAATACTGACCACTAGTGTGTCTCAGTGCACGGGTCACTGACAAAGAAGAGTGTCCTTCTTAATGAAAAGAACCAACCCAGGCTCAATGGAAAAATTTACCTGTGTTGACACTTCTGCAAAATTAGATTGCATTGCTTGCACGATTCACAACACATTTAAAATGAAACGTCCAGGGAATGATGCTAACAACGTGTTCAGTTTTATCTAAAACAGATGAACCTGAATCTCGCAACGTTTTATTACACTGGTTATTGCATGTATTGTGGCAGTTTGGAAATGGCTGGCGATTTGCATTTGAAAATAACTTACAATAAACCCTGCCCTAAACATTACAGATAGTGTTAGTTAAAACAAACGAGAGGTAAAGCGCATTGGCTTTAGCAACTATGCCATTTTAGGATGCTATGATCTCTTATCATGAGTTGTGTTTCATGGGACTCGTACCTGGGTGCTCTGCATCACAAGTGCAGTGCCGTACCAGGTGAGCTACCAAACAAGTTTACTACAAGTGTATATGTGGAGCTGGTTGTGTGATGCAAACATTAATATGTGTAATATTACAAATCATGCACTGTGGTAACTTTGTTTAAAGTAATGATATAGGATGCCCATTTTCCACAAGCTGATATGATTGTGTAGGGTCTTAATGAGAAGTCTATAACATGCTTTGGTTAAAATTTCTCAGTGGTAGTGTAAAAAACACCCTTTTTACCTTGCCAAAATCAGCCCTGTTGGGAGTGAGCCATTCTATTGCATGTTCCTTTAAATGGAGAAATTCTATAGCATTATCCTTTAAATGCTAATGAGCTCTGCTCAGCCCGCCCCTCTCTTCTGTGGGGTGACGAGCCGGTCTGTTTACTTTAGTTGCTAACTAGCACATTATTAAGAAAGGCAATTTGCAAAGATGCATAAAAACCACTTCAGCTGTAGGTGAAGCTGCATCACGAATGATTCACGCGAACATAGACGCATTTATGTAGATGGCCAGGCACATTTCCTTCTAAAACGAAAGTAACGTTAATCCTCTGCGTCTTCAGTGGCACAGACGTCGGGAGTAAATGTTGAAACAATGGCAGTTGGAACGGACTGTTCACAGCTCAATCAGGGCGGGTCTAAGGTACGACGGTCGTGTCAATCAACTGTTCTGGGAGCAGCCTTTGTCGGTGTCACGTCACACCGACAAGAAGCTGAGAATGGCTTGATTTGAAAAAAGGGATATTTCTTATAAAGATTACAAAAATACCAGAGGGTGGATTTTTATCATTATAGGGTGGTTGTGTACACACACTGCCAACACACATTTATGTTCAAACAACATGTAAAAGTGAGTTTTGCATCCGATGACCCCTTTAAAAGTCTTTAAAAGTCCCTGAGTTCCAAAATGCAGTTTAAATGCAGCTTAAAGTCTCCAAACGATCCCAGCCAAGGTAGATGGGTCTTATCTAGCGAAATGATTGCCTATTTTCTACAAAAAATTACAATTTCTATACTTTATAACCTCAAATGCTCATCTTGTCTAGCTCTGCATGAACTCTGTGTATTCCGGTTCAAGACAGTTAGGGTAGGTTGAAAAACTCACATCTCATTTTCTATTCCAACTTCAAAATCGTAGTACATCACTGTTTTACCTTTTTTTTGTAAAGGGCGTTTGATCTTCTTTGCATGTTCACTTTGTAAACACTGGGTCGGTACTTCTGCAGTGATGTAGGATGATTTTGAAGTTGGAGAAAATGAGATAGGAGTTTTTCAACCCACCCTAACTGTATTGAACCAGCATACACAGAGTACACAGAGAGCTAGACAAGACGAGCATTTAAAGTTAAAAAGTTAAAGTTATAATTTTTCCTCAAAAAACATAATTTCTTTACGACTGAAGAAAGAAAGTCTTGAATGACAAGGGGGTGAATAAATTATCTGTAAATTTTTGTTCTGGAAGTGAACTTCTCCTTTAATAAGCAGTTAAGTAGTTTTGTTCCATTATTTTGTCAAAAAAAAAAAAAAAAAAAAAGTACAGATAAAAGACTGTGCCAATTGCCAAGGTTTGCTTTCCAAGAATTTATTTTCTTTTTTTTTTTTTTTTTTTTCTTCATTTTAATATCAGAATAGTTGTATGACCCTGCCATTTTTTTTGGTCTTTATGGGCATATCAAAATATCATTATATTAATATTAGTTAAGTGATCACAAGCATGCTCATAATAGAAAAGATGTATTCAAGCCAGTGGATTGCATTGTTAATATATATATATATATATATATATATTTTTTTTTTTTTTTTTTTTTAATAAATAAGTGGCATTGACTTCAAGTTCAGAACTCTCTGATAATTACGATCCCTGGCTATTTAGTTGTCTATTGTTAGCCTATCCAAACATGTTTACAATTTTTTTTTTTTTTTCATTTTTGTCATACTATGTGTACGGCTGAAAGGAGCTCAGCAGGTACATTGCTTCTCTGTGAGAACTTTATGAACCGCAGCCCAGGGTCAGGACGGTGTGTTTATGTACTTGCGATTTAGTTATTGAAAGCTGTGATGTGAGACACAGGGGAAGTCATGTGATGAAGCTGTGAGGATGTGTTTGAAAGCTGTGAGAATGGCAGGTCAAAAGTCACACCTCACATATTTCCCGCAGATCTCGAGAAGTAAATAGCTGAGCTTTGAGCTTTCACAAGCTCTGTTCGAATACTCACTGTCTCCTCCGACAAATTACTGCAGCACAGTTCGCTGCGAGCCGTGAAGAGAACAGACAACATTCTGAGGCTCTGCCACCAGGAGAGCTGGCTAACGATCAGATGAACATTGTTCTGTTGAGGCATATATCTTTATGATTCAGCCACTACACATTCAAAAGACTGTTGAGTTTATTTCTTTTATATGTGATATGTGTGTATTATCATGATTTTACATGTACATACACTCTCAGAAATAAAAATACGAAAGCTGTCATTGTGCTGGTACCTTTTTAAAAGGTACACTTTTGTACCTAAAGAGTTCATATTAGTACTTAAAGTTTACATATTAGTACCTAAAAGGTACAAAACTGCCCCAGTGACAGCTTTTGTACATTTGTTTATGAGTGTATGCTATCATTCAGAGGTTTTAAATTAATGGTTTTTATTCATCAGGGATGCATTAAATTGATCTCAAGTAACAATAAAGACGTTTCTAAAAAAAAAAAAAAAATAAATGTGGTTCTGTGTAGCTTTATGTTCATCGAAGAGTCTTAGGAAAAAAAGTACATTTTCCACAAAAATATTAACCAGCACAGCTATTTTTAATAATAAGAAATGTTTCTTAAGCAGCAGATCAGCACATTATGATCATTTCTGAATGATCATGACACTGAAGACTGGGGTAATAACTGCTGAAAATTCAAATTTGCCATCACTGGAATAAATTACAATTTTGAATATATTAAAACAGAATCAGTAATGTTGTCAGAATCAGTCTGTTTTTACTGTGTTTTTGATTAAATGAATATGTCCCTAAGCAACTTCTTTCTCCAAAACATAAAATAAAGTGAATAATAATTTAATTAATTAAATAAAATATAAAATAAATAATTAAATAAATAAAATTCATAATGATCCCAAACTTTGTGTTTATACCCAATAAAATATATTAATATATCTACAATACTATTAATGATTTTTCTTTGATGTGCATTTGTTTGTTTCTTTGTTTCTTTGTTTTTGAGCTAGAATTATTTAGAGCTTGTGAGTATAGTGGGAAAGTACAACTTCCATAATTTATTTATCTTTACATTGTTCTTCCACAAGTAACTTGCAATTTCATGTTTCAACCACATGTGTCAGTAGAGAGCTCAAAATTTCTGTATTGTACCTTCAAGTAAAATATTTGTAAGTAAAATACTCCACCAAAGCCACTAGAAGACAAGTCTGCAACCTTTAGCCAAAAGCTAATGCAGTGGCGCAGGGAAGGAAACCAGAGGCCATTTTTTGAATGGATGTCAATGGAGGAGAAGCTTCATTATGCTGCATAAACAGTCTTTTTGAAGGAAAAGCTTATCAATTATTGAATTGTTTTATAAGAGAAGTCACATACGTTTTGCGACAAGTGGGTTTCATCTTACACTACTTATCATCCGGCGATTGAGTGTCTCACAACTCTGACTGAAATTCAGTGACGTCAAGGCTGTAATGTGATTGGTTTTCATTCAAGGCACACGTGATCCCAAGTTGACCGTTACGCTTTCTCAAATAGTAAATAATACAGACCATCTCGTCTCCCAATAGTAAGACAATCTCTGGCTCCACATCTCAGTAGTACTACTAATACTAGGTGGGGGGAATATATAATACAAATTTTACAATGTAGCAGACTTCTACTATTTTTACTTGGGTTGGTTTGAAATTTTACCTGGACATTTTTTTTTTTTACTTGTTTCATGAGATTCACCAAAGCAGATTGTGTTTTGTACCAGATGGAGGGTGGTTATGTGTCATTTTTTTCCTTAAGCAATTAAAATCATCTTGAAGGATCTTGAACATTGAAGGATGTTATCCACCTGCATGTTTGTGTGTGTGCATGGTTGAACGTGTGTGACTCCACACCAATAATCATTACCTAGAAAACTGACAACTGAAAATGAAAACTGTTTCTGCCCAAAAGAACTGAGCTGCTGCAGTGATTAATCTGATAGCTCACCTTACATGTGCTTATTAACGCGTGCCTATGCCTGCATTGGAAAACTCGTGTCACAAAGCTGTGAAGAGTTCATTAAGTTCCTTTCAAATTGCTGTGGATCATGGAGGCTTGCATCATGGCAACATAAGCGGCTTTTGTGCATGTGGCTACAGACATTCCCACTGGGTTACTTGTGTCATCATGTACTCATTAACCTCATGTTGTTTCAAACCTGTGTGGCTTCCTTTCTTCTGCAGAACACAAAAGGAAATGGTTAGTAAAATATCCAAGGTGCTTTTTGTCCATACAGTGAATGTGAACGGCTTGAACATTCTGCAAACAATGTCTTTTTGTATTCAACAAAAAAAAAAAAAAAAAAAAAGCATAGGTTTGAAATTATATGAATGTGAGTAAATTTCATTTTTGGCTCCACTAAATGAGACATGTTTTGTACCAACCCTCAAAGTACGTGTAACCAGTATCTGAATTGTAAGCAGCCAAAGTCAGCAGCCCTGTCCTGTCCCCTCTCCATGTTATTTTGCATTCATTTATCAACTCTATGATCTGCTCATTCATTTAACACGGGCCTTGGGGGCGGTGCAAGGACCTTGAGACTCACAACGCATTTAATTACAGAACCCCTATGATACCCGGCTCCTTAATTGATTCAGGCTTCCTTTGTGCGATTCCGAACAGTGAGAGACACAAACATAATAAACAAAAGCCATGTGCACAACACAAGATTCGGTCTCTGCTAGATCTGTACACGTCTTTGTGTAATATCTCATCTCTTTTCCGTGTGTGTTAACAGTGCAGTATCACAGCCAGTGCTTTCTCCATTAAAGGGATAGTACCCAAAAATAAATAGACATCATTTCCTTAAAATGATAGTTCACCCATAAATTAAAATTCTGTAATTAATTACTCACCCTCATGTCGTTCAAAACCTGTAAGTCCTTTGTTCTTCTTTGGAACACAAATTAAGATATTTTTGATGAAATCCAAGAGTTTTCTGACCCTGCATAGACAGCAATGCAACTGACACATTCAAGACCCAGAAAGGCAGTAAGGACATTGTTAAAATAGTCTATGTGACGTTCAACCGTAATGTTATGAATCTGCAAGAATATATTTTGTGTGCAAAGAAAGAAACAATAACAAGTTTATTCAACAATTTCTTTTCTTCCCTTTCAGTTTATGCACATTATGCGTATTTTCTTTGCACACAAAGTATTCACACAGCTTCATAACGTTACGGCTGAACCACTGATGTCACATGGACTATTTTATTAATGTCCTTACTACCTTTCTGGGCCTGGAATGTGTCTGTTGTATTGTTGTCTATGCATTTTCATCAGAAATATCTTAATTTGTGTTCTGAAGATGAGCAAAGGTCTTACGGGTTTGGAACGACATGAGGGTGAGTAATTAAAGGAGAAGTCCACTTCCAAAACAAAGATTCACATATAATGTTCTCACCCCCTTGTCATCCAAGATGTTCATGTTTTTCTTTCTTCAGTCGTAAAGAAATTATGTTGTTTGAGGAAAACAATTCAGCAGTTTTCTCCATATAGTGGACTTTATTGGTGCCACGTTTTTGAACTTCCAAAATGTAGTTTAAATGCGGCTTCAAACAATCCCAAATGCGTTTGTAAATGATCCCAGCTGGGAAGAAGGGTCTTATCTAGCGAAACAATCTATTTTCATTAAAAAAAAATACAATCTCAAACGCTTGTCTTACTCTCCCTGAACTCCAATCGTATTTTCTCCCTCAACTTCAAAAATCATTTCAAAATCATCCTACATCGATGCAGAAGTACTGACAGTCTTTGCAAAGTGAACATGCAAAGAAGATCAAACACCCTTAACGAAAAAGGTAAAACAGCGATATGGGGCAATTTTGAAGTTGAGGAAGAACATGAGATGGGAGTTTTTCGACATACCCTAACTGTCATGAACCGGAACAAAAACAGTCCAGGCAGAGTAAGACAAGATAAGCATTTGAGATTGTATTTTTTTTTTTTTTAAATGGAAATACCTGATCGTTTCGCTAGATAAGACCTTTCTTTCTTGGCTGAGATCGTTTACAACCACATTTGGGATCGTTTGAAGCCACATTTAAACTGCACTTTGGAAGCTCAAAATCGGGGCACCATATCAGTCCATTAAATGGACAAAAATGCTGAAATGTTTTCCTCAAAAAATAATTTCTTTACGACTGAAGAAAGAAAGACATGAACATCTTGGATGACAAAGGGGTGACATTATATGTGAATCTTTGTTTTGGAAGTGGACATCTCCTTTAATGACAGAATTTTCATTTTTGGGTGAATTATCTCTTTAAAATGTAAAAGATGCGTTTGTAATATATACACAACGCTGAAGAGGTTATTCCAGAATCACGTCCAAGTTCTTAATATCAAATGAAGATGCACCGCTATGCTCCTTGAGCCAGAGTCCAGTATCTCTTAATCATATTTTAATAAACTGAGTTGGTTTAAGCTCTCTTAGGAAATGGTAATACTCAGAAAATGAGTCAAGCCTGAATCCATTTTAGAGTTTTTATCTAAAGCTCACTCATACATTATATAGGTTTTTAAATTGCTCTTCTTGTTACTTTCCAAGAAAATGTCCAGGGAAACTATAAATAGCATTAAAACACCAACCAACCAACTAACTAACCAACTCACTCACCTGCATTCATTCCATATCCATAAGACTTCATTCATCTTTACAAACTCAAATGACAACTTTTATGAAACCAACTGAAAGTTCAAGTTACCAAAACTTTGACAGTTCAAAACATCCGATATGTTTGGGCTTTCATTAACCATATTTGATGTGGTCTATGTATGTGTGCTGATCAGTGTTTATATGTGAATAAAAGCCTGATGTTCACCCAAAAATAAAAATTACCTCATTATTTACTCACCCTAAATTCATCCTAGGTGTATATGACTTTCTTCTTTCAGACGAATACAGTCAGTTATATTACAAAAAATGTCCTAGATGTTCCAAGCTTTATAATGGCAGTGAATAGGGTTTAAGGATGAAGTCCAATAAAAGTGCATAAATCTATCATAAAAAGTACTCCACATGGCTCCAGGGGATTAATAAAAGCCTTATGAAGTGAATTGATGTTCTAGTGAGAATATGCTAATTTCGTGAGAACCAAGTTTTGTTTACAGCAAAGGAAAACCAGTCTCCTCTTGGTTTATATCGAAGTTCTCCATCATTTCTCTTTACAAATCCTTGTTTTGAACTTTCAATTAGGGAACAGTGTTTTGTTTTGCTCTCTCCACTGCACTTCCACGTTCATTACCACGTTCACGGACAGTCAGCAGAAGCTAGAGACTGTGGTTTATAACGTTTTAAATATATATATTTTTCTTAGACAAACACATCGATTCACTTCAGAAGGACTTTGTTAACCACCTGGAGATGTGTGGAGCACTTTTTATGATGGGTGGATGCACTTTATTAGATGTCAAAATCTCAACAGCCATTCACTGCCATTATACAGCTTGGAAGAGCCAGGCTTTTTATTTATATAAGTCTGATTGCATTTGAAAAGAGAAAGTCATATACACCTACAATGGCTTAAGGGTGAGTAAATCATAGGATAATTTTAACTTTTGGGTGAACTATCCCTTTAAATCTGTTCATATCTCTTCAGAAGATTTAAATACCACATTTCTTGTATAATCTCTCAGTGCTTGGACTTTTAATGGAGAGACAGAAATCTCTCGGCTTTTATTAAAATATCTTCATTTGTGTGTTGAAGATGAGTGAAAGTCTTATGGGTTTGGGAATTACATGAAGGTGGGTAAATGATGACAGAATTTAGATTTTTGCGTGAACTACGCCTTTAAGCGAATTTAATCAGTGCACTGTCCCTTTAAGAGAAACAAATCAATGTTTTTGCTGTGGTCTAGTAAGTTGTTAGAGATGGCCATATTTCATTTTCTTTGGGCAGGAACCAAGCTCTAGGCAGAGATAGTCTGCGGGGGAAGTCATCTCATTCGCTTAATATATCTGACTACCATTTATTCCACTACAGTTGTCCCAAGCACATAGTCCACAGGACTACAGGATCCTTGGTTCTGTCTGACAAATGACACAGCCGCTATATATGTACCCTCAGGGTGTTCTGTCAGGTCTTATGGGTTACTCTGTTGCCATGACGATGGGAGGTGAAACTGAGGTCATCAGAAGAAGAAAAAATTAATGCTGCAAATGAATAGTTGCTCAAAAGAGGGGTGTTTCTTGGGATCATTACATTGATTTCCCATATTAAAGTTTGACAGGGAACGAGCAACTAGTGACAGATGGGTAAGGGGGAACAGCCCTCCCCCTCTCCAGCACGTCACCGTGTGTGGTGCCCGGCAGTGAAATAGCTGGCCCTCTAGAGAATGTTTGTTTGAAGGGGGTTCATTGAGCTGTTATATCATTAGATTTTACTGCCCACTGGACATGAGATAACATTGCCGTAACTTATTGATTGGCTGACGGCAAGACCAAACCCTTATTATGAAGATAAGTCCATTAACATCATCAAAATGAAGATAGGGATGAGCTCCACAGGTGCTACTCATCGTCTTGATTTTAATGCAGACGCTGTGCTCAATTTTCACCCCGGCTCGCCTCACAATTCATAATTTAGATCTCTTGATGAATATGCTGAAAGTTTTGTGTGAGAACACTGAAAATATTCTAGAAGATGAACAGGCAATTTTAAACTGTTCCACAGAGTAGATGAGATTCTAGCCATGGGGAGACACCAAAAAATGAGGAAAACAAGGGAACACCAACTTGCGCTGTTATTTTTTTTGTCATAAGAGATGTAGAACTAAAACACATTTACAGAAGAGAGACATTTCTTCTATGTGTTCGTGTAGGCTGGGCCTTTTTATGTCTTCTCTGTCCATGAAGTATTAAGATGGGAGGGGGTGAGTTCTGTTCAGATCAGCGACAGATGATCAGTCTTGGCACTGTTAATCCTCATTATTTTCCATGTGAATCTTTGATTTCCTCTTGCTCTGCCAGCTGATTTTCTCTAATGAGTGATAAGCACTTCCTCTAAAATCTTTAACCCGGGAAGGGTTCATCAGTAATATGATCTGGCCATTATGAGAGCTGTGCTGACAATAGCAAGTGCAACAACATCCAAACAAACCTTTTCGTGTCTTCCCTAACTGCATTTAGGTTCATAGGGTACAATGGGGCTAAAGACCTCTTGGGGCTCTTTTGTTTTTATTTTTTGTCCAAAAGACAAAATGGCAACAAAACCACACCAGCACTTTTCTAAACATCTGTTTGTTTTTATGCACTATGAAAGTGATCTGTGAGACCAAATAACTGATCTAATATCTAAGAATTAAAATGTTGCAGATTGTAACTAACGAGAAATCAACAGATATATTTTTGTATTTTTTAAGGTGTATTTGTACATCTCAAGAATTTCGAGATTTAAGAGGTTATGAAATGTGAACAGTGGTTCGATAAACATACAGTTAGTTTTTTAGAAAAAATTGTGCACTTAAATATGATACAAAAAGTATATATATACAGTACTGCTTAAAAGTTTGGGATTTGTAATGTTTGTTAAAGAAGTCTCTTATACTCAGCAAGACTGCATTTATTTGATCAAAAAAAAAAAATACAGAAAAAAAAACATAATACTGCAAAATGTTATTATAATATAAAATAAGAGTTTTTATTTTAATACATTTTAAAATATAATTTATTCCTGTGATGTAAATCTGAATTTTCTTCATTTGTTACTCCAGTTTGAAGTGGCACATGATCCTTTAGAAAACATTCTAATATACTGATTTATTATCAGTGCTGGAAACAGTTGTGTTGCTTAAAGGGGTCCTATTATGCTCTTTTACAAAATTTTGATTTTGTTTTGGGGTTTGCTAGAACATGCTTTCATACTTGGTGGTTCGAAAAACACATTATTTTTTTAACATAATTTACATTATTACAACACATTTCTCCCAGCCTGGCACATATGGCTTAATGGTTTAATGAAGGCCCGCTTTCTGAAAAACGAAATGTGTTGTAATTGGTTACCTGTTCTACTGCGTTGCGATTGGCGAACAGCTTTAGACTGTATTTCAGTACTGCCAGGCCCCTTGTCAAAGTTCCGTTTACAACTATTAACGCAAGCTACATTAAAGTGTTTCTTGCGTTTTAAATATTAATATTTTTCTTATAAAAACGCTTCAGTTCGCTACAGGAGGCCTTTATTAACAGGAGTGGACTTTGAGATTGGTAACTTTGTAGATCTTTTTGTATGCCCAAAGATATGCACTACACACTGACTAAAGTTCAAAAAGTGAAAAAGCATAATAGGACCCCTTTAATATATTTTTTTGAAATCTGTGATACTTTTTTTCAGGATTCTTTGATGAATAAAAAGTAAAAAAAAAAAAAAAAGTAAAGTCTTTATTTAGATTTACATTGTTAGAAAAGATTTATATTTTAAATAAGTGCTGTTCTTTTTAACTTGTTCCAAAAAAATATTCGGCAGGACAACTGTTTCCAACATTGATAATTCTAACAATAAATCAGCATATTAGAATGATTTCTGAAGGATCATGTGACACTTACAACTGGAGTAACAGCTGATGAAAATACTGCTTTGCATCACAGGAATAAATGATACTTTACAGCATATTAAAATAAAAGCCATTATTTTTATTTTATATTGTAATACCATTTTGCAGTATTATTGTTTTCTTCTGTATTTTTGACCAAATAAATGCAGTCTTGATAAGCATAAAAGACTTTTAAAAATAACATTACAAATCTTACTGATCTCAAACTTTTGAGCGGCAGTGTGTGTATGCGTGTGTGTGTGTTTGTGTGTGTATATCTTCGATTGAACATACTGTACATCGATTTTCTCACAGCCTCATTTTTATTCACAGAAAAGCAAAATATGGTGTCTACAGGCTAAAGTCTGTAGCCCCTGGGGGCTTTTGCCTCAGGCTTTAGGGCATCTTAACTTTTTTTTTTTTTTCTGCCATTTCTTTGTACACAGTTTAGACTGCTGTACTTTTTGCAGGATATTTTGCAGGTGAAATCTGGTGAAGTTTACCTTGTGCATCTCAAATAGTCTTGTACTGCCCTTAGCGCAGTTATCCAAATGACAAAATACTTATCTTATAGTTTTAAAAACAACACTCTAACATTTCTGTGCTATATTTTAATATGTAAATCTATTATAAATTGATAAATAATGACAAACTTATGGTAAGCATAACAGTACAATGTTTTTAGGATGATCATTTGATGGAATGCTCACAAAACATTAATACTCATTATTTATCACTTTATTATAGATTTACACATTATGGATTTAGAATAATTTTGGCTTTATTAATATTCATTAAAAGCAAATATTAATTAGCATTTTTAGAATATTAATACAAACAGGAAAAGCCAGGAATCAGGAAAGCCCTCTCGTTTTCTCTATGGGGTACAACACATTTTAAGGGAAGCACCGTAGTACTCTAGTGATTTGGCGACTTTAAGTGTGTAAATGGGAAAACGCACTGATTTACATGCCAGCCTCGCCTCTGTCCACGCGTTCAGCACCCAAATACAGGCAGAAAGGCAGAAGCCAAGCGCGTGGTGATTGTGCACCGCACACACACTTTGTTTGCTTTGAAATGCAGGATCAAACAGGGCCATGCCGCACAAGGTTAGACTGTTAGAGGACAAATATAGAGTATCTGTGTCTCTCTCAGTGTCTCTTTCTCTCCCTCTCTCTCATACACACACCTCACGTTTCCGCGCCTGCTTTCCAACGTGCCGCTTTGACGCCCAGATGTCTCTCCTGTGCCCGGCTCCTTACACACAGTTACACGCTGCATACTAATAAACTTCAGCCTGAACTGGATGAACGAGACATACAAATGTCGTTTCATCTCTGTCACGCGCTGATTCTCCTTCACGCAACATGTTGTGACATCCTTTTTCTCCCGTCTTTGCGCATTTAAAGGACATTACGCATCGCCAGAACGATGCCATTTAACGCCACAGCGTCTTTAAACGTCCACACTGCGGCGTTTATTTTACTCGGAGCTTGTAATGAACGGATGGCTTTTGACGGGAACGTGACGGGATGCTGAAGATGAGTGGATGTGGACAAGAGGAAGGACAAGGGGGTGAACGGCTTTGCAATCTAAATGCGTACGGGGAAATGTGCGTTTATTATGAGTGATCTCTCCTATTGACACGTCCAGCGAGTGTGTGTGTGTGTGCGTGTGTGTGTATGTGAGAGAGAGAGTGTGAGTGCGGGTGCGCGCGCGCGCGCGTGTATCCATCGCCTGTAGTCTGTAGATCTGTGTTACTGCGCCAGGATGGAGATGACGCAAATGACCCAGCTCCCCAAAAAGTGTTTCAAGACGAACATGGCGGCAACTTAACACAGGACCCAAGATGATGATGATGATGATGAACAGCAGAGAAGATCGAAGGCAATCCGCCCAGATAGGGAAAGAGCAGCTCGTTCAGCGTCTCGCCTTCCCTTGAGGAGATACGGGGACACAGGCAGGAGCTTCGGGAACAGAGGAGGCATGTTGTCACACAGAAAGCGCTTTTTCTCCGGGGAGCCAGGCGGAATAACGGAGATATGACCGCGCGCGGCTTCATCTAGCCCAGAGAGTCGGATACAGCTGCCGGGAGCGCTGTCGAACGGGAAGAAAACATTTCAAATCAATGCATTTTGTGGCAGAGGAGCCGTCGCGGTGGAGTCGGCCAGTGCTGCTCTTTCCTGAAATATGACCAGGGGTGCTTGGACGTGTCGGCAGCAAGATGACGGCTTAAAAATCTGCTTCGCACCCCGAGAGGACGAAAAGCCATTATTCACCGATTCGGAAAGGGCCCAGAGATGGCGACTGTCCTTAGCCTCTCTTTTGTTTATCACCGTTTTGCTCTCTGATCATCTGTGGTTCTGCGCCGAGGCGAAACTGACGAGGACGCGAGACAAACGGCTGGAGCACACGAACCATATACTTTCACCCAGCCATCAGAGAGAGCAGAGTCTTATTTTTATAGGCAATTCTACCAAACCTCTGCGGAGACTTGAAACTTGTCATCCTGACAGCCTCTCCAAAAACTGCTTGACTTTTGACGACGCGGAAGCCGTGTGCTCGGGCCTCTCCGAGTGCAACCTGAGCGATTTCTATCTTTCTTTTTGTAACTCCTACTCGCTTTTGGATTTGTTTTACGGGTTTACGAGTCCGGACAATTTGACCTGTAGCCTGGACATGGCTAATGCGTCGGGATGCAGCCAGTGCGTTCAGGCTTACCAACGCTACGACCGACGAGCTCAGGAGAAATACCGAGAGTTTGAGCTTTTGGTTCAGAAATATGAAACGGATGTATATTCGGTGCGGACGTGTATGGAAGAGTGCACGGTAGGCGTACGCTGCCTTTCCCTTTGGTGTTGCTTGCTTTGTTTTTGGACGGCTTCTAACAGAAGCTCGTCGTGTATGCTGTCATCACATTTATTTCACGTTAAGCCTATGGGGGAAAAAAAGAGCTCCTACATGTGCACGGTCCGCTGTTTTGTCATCTGCGCGCGAGAACGCGCGCGGATACACGGTGCGCGCGCACTTGTGGATTAACGGGAGGTGGATTTTTTTTCCCACCTTGAATGCACAAGTTTGGGTTAGATGGAAAGGAGCTTATCAAAAAGTCCAACAATATGTTTTTACTGTGTGGTGTGTTCAGGTGATTCCTCCCTCGGCTGTACCAAATATTATGCAAATCCACTAAAGCCTTCTAATGGATGATCCATGACAGAAATAAGAAAGGATGGACAAAGTACGCAAACATATAGCTAGCAGAAAGCATCTAAACTCAAACCTACCACTTGGAAATGTCAGCGTTTTTATAAAAAATATAAAACAATATAAAAGATGTAATTTGATTTATTACATTTTTATTATACATATAAAAAAGAAATCCTAAAATTGAAATACTGTATTGCTAGCTATTGTGAGTGTGCTCACATTACAGCACTAGTTGAAACAGTGAAATCTGGGAATATTTTGGTACAGTATCAGACGGTAATTCCTTGGTGTTTTACAATGACATCACTATATGACGACATTATTCCAATGCAAATTGGCACTTAAAACAAATGGTGCATGGTAATGAAGTGGTTCTTTTTGTGTTTTATTAATGTTTTTGCAGTATTATTATAGAAAATGTAACGTTTTATTGAGCATCATTGATGCTCTGCTAACTTATAGTAGTGATGGGGGACTGGTTTTGGGCACTTTTCAGCTAGCCAGTTAGAAACACCATCTTAAACCAGCAGACCATGTTAGGTTTGTTTAAGATGTTTTTGTCCACAGGGGTTGCTCTCATAGATGGTAATTACCTCAGTATGGAGGGACAAAGCTGAGGGCATTTCCTCTCATTTGAAACAGTCTGAGATTTATGGTTGTAGGTGTCCTCCGATCTGCAAAGAGATAGAACAACACAAAGATTGCATGTGTAAGGGAGCGAGAGAAAGGTGGCGCAGTGCTTTATGGAATTTCAATAACGTTAATAGCGCAGCAGTGATTTTTCTGCGTAATCCCCGGAAGGCTATTCTGTTCCAGTCATTGTTCAGGTGTTTTTTTCTCTTCCTCTTCAGTCATGGTGATGAATAATGTTGCTGTTGCACATGCATGAAATACGACTGTTGCTCTTAGCCTGTACCTTTAATAGAGCATTAGACTAGTGAGCAGCTACAGCCGCCACAGCACAGAACAGCATATGAAACATGCCATTCTCAGTTCATATTTCCTGTGCTGTGGGATGAGAAAACAAGGGCAAAATGTCCTGCCAAACTGGCTGCAGGACACTTTGTAAAGTATATTACCCATTATAGCGTTTCAAACAGCATGCAGCAGATTGTTGCATCTATCGCTTTCATTTTTTTTTCTTTCGTTCTCTCTCTCTATTTTCTCTCTTGCATCCTTTATGTATTTGCTTAGTTTTGTGCAGGTTTACAGTTGAGTGAATTGGTCCCTGTCCATGGTGCTGAAACAAGTACAAAATACATAGTGGTGTTTGCTGAATAAGACCAGAACAAAACAATCAGAGTAACAATCTAAATATTTAAAGCTATATTCCCATCTAGGTGTTGCAGAGTTCTATAACATTTCTAACTTATTGTTAATGGCTAAGCATTAAAGAAACAGTATCATTCTGTTTAATACAATTTGCTGTGTTTTGGATGCTACAATAAGTAGTAAATTTCAGTAATTTACTCCATTTCAGAGAAAATTGTTTCAGTTTAAGCAGCAAGGGAAGCTGTGAGATATTGTCAATGTAGTCATGGCTAAAGAGTGTTTTATGCACGCTGAAAAATGAAAATTTGGTTAAAGGTTACTCATTCTCTAGCCATCCAAGATGAAGAAATTTAGCATTACATCACATGCTCACCAATAGATCCTCTGCAGTGAATGGGTGTCATCAGAATAAGAGTCAAACAGCTGATAAATAATAATCCACAAGCAAGCCACACAACTTCAGTCCATCAATTAATTTCTTGTTAAATGAAAAGCTGTATGTCTGTAATAATTTTCACCAATAAGATGTGTATAACTTGAATCTGTTCCTTATAGATAAAATTTAAGTGCAAAAAGTTGTTTTGTCTGAATCAGGAAAGAAATAAACACAGATAAAGCACTGTTTACAAGCAAAAACAGTTCCAAGCAAATAAGAAGAAGAATGGAAGAAGCGTTATTGTAGATTATGGTCTCATGTTGTTTGTTTTAAACTTCACAAGATATTCATTGATGGCCTGGAATCATGTGGATCTGAACAAATCTGGGATATTGGATGGCCTAAATAAATACTTAAATATATTGTTTTGCATGTTTTAGTTAGTTTAATTTAGAAATCAAAACTGAAGCATAAATATGGAATATGCTCTCTACATATCCTGCCGTTAATCAACTATTTAGAATTCAGATGGCACACAAATCCAATGCATAATCCATATTAATCCATAGATTGTTTAGACACTACCCAAAATTACACTTCCGTTTCCCATTCCAAAATCCAAGCCTGCAGACAACCTAAGGCAGAAAAGCAACTCTCTGGAAGAAATAAATTCATAATCCTCCATCTGTCTAACTGTGTGTTTATGCATTTGTGATAGGGAGTTAAGGAAAATACATGAAACGAAAAGAGATTTGTTTTGTTACCTCTTCTCTAGTTTCAGCCTCAGGCTGCACGGGCCGCCCACAGTTCGTTCACTGACCATCTGATGCATACTGCACACAAAACTGGCAAGTTCTAATCTGATTGGCTGGCCTTTAAGTAACATCCATAGTTTTTTTTTTTTTTTTTTTTTTTTAAAATCAGTTCATCTACAAAAAGTGTTGTGTGTTTACAAGGTTCACTATATATATGCAAGCAGAACTGTATATTCTACTTTTTATGTTCCTAGACTGTTTTTTGAGTCTATACACGTTTATAGTCTGTTATTGTAGTGTAATCTGTTTTAGATAATTCTTCCCTTGAACAGGAGGTACAAACAAACCATGACTGGTCACTTTATGTGTCAATCAGACCATCTCGTTCTGTCTAAGTGGGCGGTTCTTGGCCAGATACGCTGCATTGTGAACCAGATCTTATGCCTTTAGTCAAACATCTGGCTACACAAGACTACATCTTCCCATGAGCGCTTAATCGAGACATGCTTGTTCTTACAAGGCTTTTTGTCGGTTAGAATGACTCTGATTGACTGATGTTGATTGACAGCTGCTAGTGGATGTGAAAGGGGCCCAGGTGTCTTCCTTTGAACATGAGCAGGTTTTTTGACCAAAGGATCAGTCTCAGGGTCAGCACTAGAAGAGGTTTGAATTCATTAACCCTGTAAAGCCTGACAGAAAAACGTAATTTTATACAGAGACCCAAAATGAGCCAAAAGCAGTTGATGTTATTTATATGGCCAAAGTTAAAGGATAAGTTCACTTCCAGAATAAAAAAATTCCAGATAATTTACTCACACCCATGTCATACAAGATGTTCATGTCTTTCTTACTTCAGTCGAAAGGAAATTAAGGTTTTCGAGGAAAACATTCCTGGATTTTTCTTCAATGGGGATCAACGGGTTGAAGGTCCAAATTGCAATTCCAGTGCAGCCTCAGCCAGAGAATAAGGGTCTTGTCTAGCGAAACAATCGTCATTTTCTAAAAAAAAAAATAATAATAAAAAATAAAAATGTATATACTTTTTAACCACAAATGCTCATCTTGCACTAAGTCTGCAATGCACATCTGTGACTTCTTGCATTTACGTTGGAAAGGTCACGTGTTGTTTTTTTCTTCATCTGTGTACTTCGATTAAAAAAAGTAGGGTAGGGGGAAAAAATATCATTTTCCCCTCCAACTTCAAAATCATCTGACATCGTTGTTTCCATCGTATGTTTTCATCACCCTGTTTTTATGCACATTTTGAAGTATCGCATCAGAAACAAGTGATGGAAACACCACATTTCGAATAAAAATACCCTAATTCGCAAAAAAGTTCTTATGCTCGCTTCAGGTTGATTTTGATTTGTTCGAAAAAGGGTTAATGCGAATAATGGGACATGGAAATGCATTTGCCAAATAAATTCCTCCATACGCATCAAAACATTCATGTGACTTTGCGCTATGAAACACCAAAACCAGTCTAACCAGTGGACCGATCTCGTTCCACAGCATCTCAAATGTTGTTATGGTCATTCTGAAATTCTGAAAAAAGTCTGAAAAGTCTGTCATCAAAGTATTTCTGTCTAATTGCCTCCCAGAACTGTCTTACACGACTGTGTTCCCAAACAGCAGGCATCCACCTCCGAAAGAAATTATCACATTTATTGTGTTTCATCTGCTCACTCTAATTTATTAGTAATTTATTATATGAAAATTACTGTAGTCAGTGGCTTCTACTACTTTTCTCAGTAATATATAGTGTCAGTTTATCAGGAAGTGATGATTTTGTTCTCTTTGACTTGTTGGATGGAAACGGTGCTTATTTGCAAATGTTTTATGCGATATTCCAATTTTGGCACATAAGTTAAATTCACAACATTGAATGGAAGCCCGGCTTATGTAATGCGTGAGATCAAGGTAGTGCAAGTTGAGCATTTGTGGTAAAAAGTATATAAATGTTTTTTAGAAAATGACTGATCGTTTCACCAGATAAGACCCTTGTTCCTCGGCTGGGATCGTGTAGAGCCTTTTGAAGCTGCATTGAAACTACAGGTTGGAACCCCACTGAAGTGGATAATCAAGATAATCATGTTAACTATAAGTTGCTTCAGTCTGGTAAATGTTTGTCTTGAAATATTACTAATAATCTTATTTACTTGTAAAAATCATTGAAGATAGAAGGCATGTAGCAGATTGTTTACAACAGGTTTTCAGCAAAGATTAATTTCTGCTTGGAAGAGAAACTTGTATTGAACAGGCAAACATTGAAAACACTGTGTAACAAGGAGACATTTGTAATCAACATACTAAATATTTTAGTGATAATTGGTCCACAGAGAATGACTGGAATTGATACCTTGTTGTTTTGTTGGTGGTTTGGCATTGTAAGCAATGTGTGAAGCTCCTTTTGTCCTCCTCCTTTTCATCATCTAATCAGTGAGTGGAATGCAGACCGTAGAAAGTGTTGGAAAAATCGCGTTGTCCTAATGAAATAAAAATCTGAATCTGGGGAGTTGACAGCCTTTTAACACAATCTAAATTGCAAATCTGTTCTTATGTTCGTGTGACCTTTGCACAAGCACTGCTCTTTGTGTTTGAATTGTGGAATGTTAGTTTAATGACCCCTGCGCTTCTTGAAGTGAAATTATATTTCGGGGGAAAACAATCATATCTCTCTTTGTCTCTTTTTTTTCCCTTTTTCAAAACATCTTTTCCTCTTCTTCTCCCTCTCCCTGTGTGTTTGCTCGCCTCCTCACCTTCGGTGACCTGCGCATTGTTGCACACAAGTGGGGAGATAATGACATTTTTGGCGAGAGGCTGCCCTCTTGACAGCACGACAGTGTGACTTTGTAAGGGCGCTTTATTCACTGCCTAAGCCATGGCGACTGTGGAGGGAGCAGAATCCGGCCCTCTGCATCCTCTTCCCCAGGGCATTAAATATGTATGGGACTAAAGAGCCATGGACCTGCCGGATATCTGTTTGCAAGGGAAATTAATGAGACGGAAAGACAGCGATTTCCACCGTGCTGCCCCATGTTCGCATCCGGGAACAGGCACTTTTGGTGCTGAATATCAGTGGTGATTAACATACAGAGGGCGGGTTCGCACCTTGTGGAGATCCATCATAGAAACATGAAGAGATCTTGAAGGTGAAGTGTGTTATTTCTCTGGCGCTAGCTACACTGAATTGAATAGTGAAATTGTGATTTTTAAGCTGGTTTCCTGAACACTCTCCCTTCACCTACCACAATTAAATAGTCCTACTTCAATTTTATGCTGTTCGCCAATTTTGCTTTGTCAGGTTGGTTGTGAAGCTCAAATAGATATAGTACTGTTGTGATAGTGCTAGAGCTGTTTACATTTTTAGGGCAATTAACCTACTTACAGTTCGCTCTGTTTTTTGAAATGGAATATAAAACGTTCACTGGAAAAAAAAACATTCAGAAATTGCTATTAAATTTCACAAATAATAGCAAAGAAATGGTTTACTTCCAGAACAAAAAAATTACAGATCATTTACTCACCCCCTTGTCATTCAAGATGTTCATGTTTTATTTTCTTTATGACTGAAGGAAGAATGTTTTTTAAGGAAAACATTGCTGTTCTCTATATAGTGGACTTCTATGGTGCCCCGAGTTTGAACTTCCAAAATGCAGTTCCCAGCTAAGGAAGAAGGGTCTTATCTAGCGAGGTTATTTTCTATAAAAAAGACAATTTATATACTTTTTAACCTCAAATGCTCATCTTGTCTAACTCTGCGTGAACTGCGTGTGTGTATTTTGCTTCATGACAGTTAGGGTATGTCGAAAAACTGGGATCTCGTTTTCTTCTCCAACTTCAAAATCCTATATTGCTGTTTTACCTTTTTTGTAAAGGGTTTTTGATCTTCTTTGCATGTTCACTCTGTAAACACTGGGTTGGTACTTCTGCAGCGATGTAGGACAATTTTGAAGTTGGGGAAGAAAACGAGATGGAAGTTTTTTGACATACTCCAACTGTCTTGAACCGGAATGCAAAATAGTGTTTTCCTGTAAAACATACGCCAATATTTTATTGAAATTTTTCTTTACAGTGCATTTGAACACCCAGAAATATCACACAATGGGTGTCACTCACTGATATTTGCATGGATAATTTGTATTTATACCCTCAAGAGAAGTTCTCATGAAAAATGTCTGCATGATCACTCTTGAGTTTGTTCTTAACCTCGTTCTGATGTTAGTGATTTTGAAGTGTTCTAGATGAGCGACTGTGTATCTGGATTAGTCATTTGCATAAAATATGCCCAATCTCCATATAAAGGCTTTCGTCATGCTTAACAAGCATATGACGCTCTCTAAAAATGCACTGTCACCTGAGAGCTTGTGCAGCCAGATCTTTGAACAATGCTAAGTGTGCCAACCAGTTCAAACACAATAAACAGCTTTCATACAGACCCAGACTGTATACCTTTCATTAGCCATCTGTAGCTCATAGGCATATTTTTAGTATGTAATAGAAATGGTTGAAATTGCAAAATTTAATCTTAAAGTGATAGTTCACCCAAAAATTCTGTCATTTTCACAATTACTCACCCTCATGTCGACCCAAACCTTTGTTATTTTTGTTTTCTTTCTATTCTTGTAACTTCATAACATTACGGTTATGTTACACTGTTGTCACATGGACTGTTTTACCAATGTCGTTACTACCTTTCTGGGACTTGATTGTGGTAGCAGCCTTGCTGTCTATGAAGGGCCAGAAAACTCTAGGATCCAAAATATCTTAATTTGTGTTTTGAAGATAAAGTGAGTGAGTAATTAACAATGTTGGCCATGTTACTTTAAAAAAGTAATTAGTTACAGTTATTAATTACTTCTCACAAATAGTAACTGAGTAACTAATTACCAGGAAAAGTAACTGTTGTGTTTAAAAAAACAAAAAACAAAACCTTAAATATGTCAATACATATAGCGTGTCAACTCTGCATTGTATATAAGATTCTCTCACTCTGTATCTTTCTTTGCGTGTGTGTGAGACAAAATGATGGCTAGTCGTGTGCTGTGCATCCATTCAGATGAACTGAAAAATGAAATAATTATAATATTATAATAAATTATAGTAACGCCACATTTCATTGTCAGTAACAGTAACAACTTTCTAACAGGGGAAACAGTAATTCGTTACTGAAAAAAATAGCGCTGTTTATTTATAACCCATTATTCCCATCCTTGGTAATAAATGACAGAATTTTCATTATTTTGGGTGAACTACCACTTTAATGTGTTTATAAGGCCACCCAGACTATGTGAATTTTGTGATGTGTATGTATGTGTACAGTAGCAACAATTTATGTTTTATGGCTTAATCTTAAATGGGGGTTATGCGCAACAAATGTCCATAATCTGTAAAAAGGGTCACATTGCTTCTGATTCTGGTATTTTGTATGTGTTTTCTTAAATATGGAGCTTCCTCCAAATGCCTTTGAAAGGAGATACCAAAGGTGATCATAACTCATGTCCATAACATATACATATCAGAAGATCACACTTTTTTTTTCTTCTCACTACATTCTGATAATAAAATCTAAAAATATACTACAATATATTTATAATATACGTAACTGATAACCAAAAAAACTTAGAATAAATATTATTAAAAAAAAAAAAAAAAAGAAAACATCAAGAGACACATCTGAAACATCTGAAATGGGGAATTCTTTTATCTACAAAATTTCATCTTTTCATTTCAAAGTATGTGAATCTAAATCTTTTTTTCATAAGATTTAGATGTATTTTAGAGGGAAAGGATACATTTTAGTGCAAAAGTTACTTATGAATCATGATTTGAGTTGTTGTTCATTGTAGTTACATGGAAATGAGTCTTCAAAATGTCTCTTTTTATGTTCCAGAGAAGAACAAAAGCTTTGGAATGAAATCAGGATGAGAAAAATACTTTTTTTGGATGAACTATTTCTATAAACATATGAGCAATTCATCCACAATCCGCATGAGAAATATCCTCTCCGCTGTACAGGCACATTCAAGCATTATTACTATTATGGAAATGTTTCTTAACCTCACCTACCCGTACACCAACTCAGCCACCCACACACGCTGAACCCGAAGTAGAGAAAGAAACTGGCAAGTGTGAGTGTTTACTCTCCTCAGGTAGAGAATAATCTAGCCGCGGGGTTCGTCCACCTGCATCTAGGCACAGAAACCAAGCACATGGCCATAAACACACAGTAACCGGACCTTTCATTTAGCCCTGCCACTGCCAGAGCAGCAGGTACCTCCTTAATCCTTTCCAACTAGACCGGTCTCCAAATCGTTGAAATCAATGCTTCCTGCTCGAGTCCTCTTTAACCTTTCCTGGAAGGGCAGATGGTGAAAGGAGGGCTGGCGGACGACGCTTCTTTGGCTTAGAGGCTCATATGCCACTCCGTGTCCCTGGAGTTGGCTTATCGTCCTCAGCCCTGGGGCCTTTTTGACACGGCACAGAGGCTCAGCGGAAAGCCAGAGGACAAAGCCAAGGATCACGATCCTATTCTACTGCCGCCGCACGGGCCAGAGATGCGCTCGCGGCCTGTAGGGCACTCGTGTGATCGTTGTTTTCCCCTGTCTGGAACACTTGTAAAACCACGAGCAATTACTGTCAGCTCTCTGCACACATGGGCGTATTTACCGATGTGTTGTGAATTCCCATTTAGAGACAAGACAGATATGAAATGGAAGATAAATGAAGTTGAATGTGGGAAGTGTCTTTCCCTGTTGAAGCGAATGGTCATAAAGCGAAGGCGTTCGCTGTTGTTTCATAATGAGGAGCAAAATGAGAAAACAAGTTAAAATGTGTGCGAACTGCGGGTTATTGTAAATAGAAGATATTAAATCAGTGGTTCTCAGCCTTTTTGACCCTGTAAGGGCCCTCACTGTCCATGACAATAATCAAAGGCCTCAATCTAGACTTTGATTCTTCTGATGTAATGATTCTTACTTCTGATAATGCTGCTTGGTGTCGAACTTCACCTACACAAATATAATTATAATGAATATAATATTATGTAGGAGTGGCAATATAATGAAATAAAATAAATGTAAATAATTAATAAGATTCTCAATTCTTCTTCTAATGAATGTTTATAAGAAGTGTTTCTTTCAAATATTTTTTACTCACAATTAGCTATTTATGTTCACTATAGAAATTTTCCTGGCATCTTAGGATTTTATTAATTTCCATGACTTTTCCAGGTCTAGAAATCACACTTAAAATTGCATATCCAGGTTTTACAAGACATCGAGAAGCCTGATTCTTAAATCATAATGATAGTTCTGACAAATTTAAGAAAAATTATGTCAGTTAACATCTAGATTTTAAGCTGTTTTATCTTATTTCAAAGCTGGTTTTGTCTTATTTAATGATTTTAAGCCATCATGTGGACCTCTTTGAAGTGTGCGGAGGCCTCCTGGTTCAGAGCCATTCCTTTAAACACACTCTCACCTCACACCTGAAGGGAACAGACTGTGATTAGAAAAATATTGCACTAGTTGAACTTGAAAATTAAAAATATGGCTAATTTATGCCCATATAGCGCAAAAAAGTTTTTACGCTCACATGAGGTGCTTTTTCAGGCAATTCAAAAAAGGAATATTTCGTGAAACTGCAATGGAAATGCTTTTTTTTCCGCATTTACAGGCCAAATGGCATATGTAAAAAGTGATACGATGACCATTCTTCAATCTACTATAACCTCCAAGAAATGTAGCCATATGTAGCCACTCTCAAGTATAAAGGGATTTCCCTGCCATTAATGCTTAGACCGTTTACACTGCACACGTCTGCGGCGCATTACGTCTCTGACACAGCCACTGGAGCTGATCGCTGCCACTCTAGTCAATGCTTGTGTTTGTACCAGCCGTGCACGTTTCAGAAGTGGCTTCCCGCACTGTTTCTGTAAAGATAGACGCATACACTGCCTTCGATTATATACAGCCAAATCGGTTACCATGACTTATCGTGCGAGAAAAAAAGTATGTTTTAGTCATATAACTTTGCTTAATGGACACGCTGTCATTTCGCAATACTTTTTTTTTATCAACATTTATAAAATATCACCAAAGTTTTGTGCAAATCTGTAATGGAAACATACCTAATGACATTTTCATTTTGTCTTTTCTATGTATAGTACCTAGCTATTATGAGTGCAGCACTGCTTTTTGTATAGCTTTTACTGGGGTAACCGCTATATTTCTGCCTTTCCAAAAGCTTCACCTACTGGTAGAGAATGAATGCACATTTTCAATAAGCCCGACTCCTGTGAAAAAATCAACCCATGTTTTTAAAGGGGTCATCGGATACCCATTTTATATAAGTTGATATAATTCATTAGGGTCTTAATGAGAAGTCTATAGCATACTTTGGTTACAATTTCTCAGTGGTAGTTTAAAAACACCCTTTATACCTTGTCAAAATCAGCCTTTTTCAGAGCTCTGCATGCCCCGGCCCTCTCTTCTGTGTGGTGCAAGCAGTACTGTTTACTTCAGCTGCATTTAGCCACATTTAGCTGTATAACTTGCTAACTAGCACATTATTAAAAAAGGCAATTTGCAAAGATGCATAAAAAAAAACCCTTATACTCCTGCTGCAGGTGAAGCTGGATCATGAATGATTCGCGCAAACATGGATGAATTTATGTAGATCACCGGGCACATTTCCTTCAAAAACGAAAGTAATGTTAATCCTCTTTGGGAGTAAATGACGACTGCTGTGTTCATTTTTAAATCCAACAACAAAACACCTCAATCGCTCAATCGGAGACATTCTTGTCTACTCCTGCTCCAGCATCGAAGCAATGGTGGTCAGACTGTGCTCACTCAGCTCACTCAGCGTGGGTCTAAGGTAAGACGGTCATGTCAATGAACTATCGTGGGAGTGGCTTGGGTTTTTGTGACATCACACATCACACAAGATGCTGAGAATGGGCTGATTTGAAAAAGGGGATATTAACTATAAAGTTAAAAAAACAACAACAAAAACACTGGGTGTATTTTTATTATTATAGGGTGGTTGTGTACACACACTGCCAACACACATTTATGTTCAAACAACATGTAAAAGTAAGTTTTGCATCCGATGACCCTTACAAAGCAGTTGTAAATGTGAACCATAATTTCTTTTAATAATGTAAATGATTAAGATCTTAAAATGTATTTTATGTTTTATATTAATATAACAACTGATATTTTTAACTTATCCTTTCCTTAAAAATGGTTTAAAGGCTTATATTTTTATAAAACCTGCATCTTGTTTTACAGTTTAATATGTTACCATAGACAGTGCCCTACCCCCAAATTTTATTTGTACAGGTCTTATAAAAGGTAAATTTGATGTTAAACTACAGATACCCTGTCAAGAGTAAGCTTGAATACTGTCAATATATCCACTGTTCCTCAAAGCGTATAGATTTTTGTGTGAATTTATGAGTTTGACTCAGCACTGTCACTATAATGAACTAAATCTATAGTAGATTACTGCCAAAAATTCAGGGCTCAAATTAAGGATGGCCTGCTGGCCCAGGACCAGTGTGAGAAAGTTTCAGACTGATTGACAGAACTTGTCCTATTGGGCCAGATCTTACAGCAATTATGTACATTAAATTTATGCCTTGTAAACTTAGCAATGAACTGGAAGTAGACAGATCTTTTCTTCCATTTGATGTACATTTGAATGGTTTGGTGGTAGGCTGGGGTTTTGGTTCATTCCACAATAAGATCAATGACATAGAAAAAAGATATCAAATTCAATTTCATGCTGACTTTAAACATTTAGATTTCTGTGACATTTGGAATGTTGTCAAAATTGTCTTGAGGCAGGTGTTTATGAATTTATTTCTGTATAATTTTCAGCTAGAAATATTCTTTGTAAAGAAGGCATAATGTAGTATTTATAATACTTCAAAATATTTAAAAATAAATACAAAATATAAAAAAAAGATACATTTATAATGAGAAATGCAAAGTTTATAAATGCAAATATAATTTATAATTTCATAATATGAAAATACATAAAATTTAGTTTGCATCACATGAGGTCTGTATGTAGGCCTATGGGTTTTCTGACATAGTAAACTTGCTCAGAAGCTCACCTGGTATGCCACTGCACTTGTGTTGTGGAGTCCTCTGAAACATTTAAGATAAATAAATGTAAAAACTTAGCTAAAAGAGCATGTTTTCCTCAGCAAGTGGGGTTTTATTCGTTTGCCTATCAGTTAGATACAAAGTTTTTTGGAAATCTGAACTGCTGAGCCATTTTGATGAAAATATGTCAAATTTTGGGACAGTCATGTTATATATATATTTTTTTTTTAACATTGAAGGAAGTCACATGTATGAACTGTGATTGGCTGGATATGATGTAACCCTACAACAGAACACATAAATACGCCACACAGAGGCACACACTTCTTGCCCCACACACATTAAAGCAAACAAGCAGTAATTGTGTATCTCTGGAGTGCTGTTTCCTGCAGGTCCAGGCCTGGCCCTTTCTTCCGGTGTAATTCAATTTGTGACCTCCTGATTCTCTCTGCTGTACTAAGTGCTAAAGGAGGGGACCGTCTCCCTCTATGCGCTTACATGCCTCATCCACTGCTGGAGCCAAAGTCTTCTGCTACACTCGCTCTAGGAGAGCTGATTCACTCGCAGAGATTCACTCTAATACTCACGTGCCAAAAGAATCTTTCTTTCCCCATCAATCCTTTACTGTCCGTCTCACTCCCTCTGTCGCAGATCTGTGTGTCGGATTCGCTCTGTATTTCTATTACAGGCTGTGTCCACACAGGCCCAGACAGACTCGCTGAGGTCCCTCAGGACTGCCTCTAGAACATGGCAGTTAAGACAAGCGTTTCTTCCTTCTGTCTTCCCGAGTCTCTCTTCTTCTCCTGAGTGGAGGATGGCCACATGCTCTGCCAGAGATCTGTTTTACCGAGCTAATCCTTCCTGCAGGCTACATTCTGTTATAGTACATGTACAAAACCTCTGAAATCTAAAAATCTGCACTCTTAAATGCCATACAATTAGTTCAGGTTGTGAATTACTACATTGATGTTATTATATCATATGGGAAACGTTGCTGTAGAGCTGTAGATATTAGCATTGGTTTGAATGAGTCAGAACATGAACGAAGATATAGCTGTAATATGCAGAGATATTTGAAGGTGAAAATTCAGAAACTTGTCAAGAAATGTCACAATTCACGGCAAAATTAAATGAAAGAAATAAGAACTACACTACTGTTCAAACTTTGAGGTTGGTAAGATATTTTTGAAAGAAGTCTCTTATGTTCACAAAGGCAGCATTTATTTGGTCAAAATACAGTAATATATACAAATATTATTTGTGCTGTCAAAATTAGCATGTTAACGCAGGCGTCTTTTTTTTTTTTTTTCAGTTTAACTGCGGTAAAAATGTTTAACGCAGTTAACTTGGGAGTGGAGCTAGTTGGCCACCCCACTCACAACTGCTGCTTCTGTCTTGTGCTTGGCAAGACATGCATTTGTTTAGATCCAGAATGTCTTTACAACCACATTAAATGGGAATCTTTTCAGATGCGCACTCCACTTCACCTCAGCGACAGGCGTGAGTCAAACGAGCACGGAAAAAGTACACGTGACGAGGGGACTTAAGTAGAACAACAGTGAATTATGGTCAGATGAGATGTTGTCAGGCCATACGTCAGTAAAAATTATTTTTCCTGTCCTGTCAGCCGTTATGTGCTCGTAGCACGCACGCTTCAATTGCATGCACAGTTGTGGTGCCGTGTTCTGTAGCCCGTATCATTTCATATTAAAGCTTGATTAAAACTATGAGCATGCGTGTCAGAACCATGCCACGTTCAGCAGTGGCAGCTCTTGAGGTAATGCCAGCCAAATAACCAATAACCCAGTTGTTGTGATGTCTGTTAATCAAAATACAAAAGAAAAAAAAGAGGAAATCAATAGCTTTTTTAGCTTTGAGGATTCATCTTTATGGTGTTTGATAACTTTATTCAATTTCTGTATATTTACTTGCTGAAGGGAAGAGGTAAATAATGGGTTTATGTGAAGATTGTTTTAAGTTCACTTAAATTAGAAGTTGTTATTTTTGAAGTTTAATATATGTTAAAATTGATAGTTCTCAGTTATACTGTGATGTTGAATAGCTATAGTCAGTGGTTAAATATTAAGGGAAAAAAGGAACAATTTCCTCAGTACAATTACATCAGTAGTATTAGTATCAGTGATACTCATCATAAAAAAGATGCCACTGAACAAATAGTAAAAAATATACAGTCTTTATGTTGTTTCTACATTAATTTGAAGATTTAATGTGAAGCTATTGCAATATAAAAGTATATTTAAAAACGTCAGCGTTAGGTGGGATTAAACATGATTCATTTTAATGAGTTATTTTTTAAATCGACTGACAGAACTAATTATTAAATTGTAAAACAGCTATGATTTAACCTTTTTTATATTTAAAAATGTAATTTATTTCTGCATTGGCAAAGCTGATTTTTCAGCACCATTACTCCAGTCTTTTCTGTCACGTGATCCTTCAGAAATCATTCTAATATGCTGATTTGTTTCTCAAGAAACATTTCATATTATTCATGTTTTTTTCAGGAAAGAACAGCATTTATTTGAAATAAAATCCTTCATAACATTACAAATGTTCACTTTTCTGTGCATTTGATCAATACTTCTTTCATCAGTTGAATGCCTTGGGCATTGGGCAGGAGAATGACTCTCCATTGACATCAGTTACTATCATCATACATCAAAAAATATGAATTTCTTCTACAAAAAAAATAAAGAAAAGGAAAAACATACTTACCCCAGACCTCTGAACAATATATTGTGCTTAACGATTTTTTTTTTTTTTTAAAGATCGTTAGACATTCTTTGGACTATTAATGTTTTTACATTGTGAGGTCATTTTTATGATCAAAATCTCTTTAATAAACAATTTTAACAACCACTAATCAATCAGTCATTTTCATTATTAATGTGTTAATTAAATGGTGCTTTGTATAGCTTTAATTTATGCTCATTTAAATTTCATAAATGCATTATTTTTTGTGCAATTGACAGGTTAATGCTTAAAATCATCTTAAAAAGTACTTAAAAACAAAATCATTATGCAAAAATGCTTAATGGCTCCTAAAAAATTCATCATTTACTTTATTGAAAATAAAGTTGTTGCTGTTTTTATCTGATTTTATGTTAACACTTTTGAAGTAAGCTGGTACTGGATCACAGGTAAAAGGCATGTTCAGTATTTTGTTTTATTTATTTATTTTTTGTAATAATATGAATTATACAACACTGAATTGTTGTTTTGATTTGCTTTGCATCTTACATCTTGAGCCAGAGTTCCACATTTAAAAAAAAAAAAAATATTTTTTTTTTTGCAGGTGCTTCATTCTATGAGACAATACCCTGAATTAATCATAAGTTCAATGCCTTGCTCAGCAATTCTCCATTGGCATCAGTTACTAGAAGCAAACCTACATCCATTATGTTATCAACCCAGTGCAGTTGGGCATCGTAAACCAAGGTGTCGAGGTTTGGCTAGTTAGCATCATCCTTTTGATGGGCATTCAAAATTAGCCATGCACTCTGACAAATTTCTTCACAGATATTCCATTTATAGAAGGTGCTTTACCAGTACCCAATTGGAAAGCTATTAAAGGCATGAAATATTAAGCAAGAACCCAATAATTTTGATCCAGCTTTAAAAGATGTGACCGAGGTGTCAACCTTAGTGGCTAAAATGTCTTTCTAGCATTTGGGGAGTCGTCTAATTGTCTCTGATGAATCTGTAATCGCAGGCACAAGACTGCAGGATGGTCCATAGGGACTGAGGTGGCTGTTTAGCTGGAGGTTCTGTGCTGTAGGTAATTAAGAGCAGTGTGTGCTGGTTATTATAAATTAGAATAAAACAGAGCAACTCATTAAGGCTCACTCCTGGGAGAATGAGCAAAAGGAACAGTATTTATTTATATGACCTGGGAGGGAGACTTCAATCGAATCTGACTAACAGATGCCACCGCAGTCCTAAACTGACCCAAGTCGATCAGACCTCAAACACACTTGAGGTCAGAGCCACTGATGAGGTCAGCGTGCTTTCCCTCCCTCTTCATCGTTTCCTGTTGCATCTCTGAAGCTGATGTCTAACTTAATTAGAGCATTGTTGGTTTTCGGTTGTGCAAACAGCAGAACGGAAGGGAAACTCGATGTCATATGAAATGGCAGTGTTTGTCCCACTCGAGAAATCACATGAGAAGTCACGACGTCTCTGGTGTTTTCCCTGAGCGTGTGGGGGATTACGGCTTACAGGCAGAGCTGTGCTGATTTTATGAGAAGCTTAATGATAAAGTCTCTCGTTTCTTCCCTTCAATGTGATATGACTCCTTATGATTGCTGAGCTTTGCTTCTCATCCGTTTGATATACACAGCAATGTCTTGCAACCAAACAATGTTTGAGTCATGCTTCATGAGTTGACATTTGCGGTAACAAGCAATCAAACATCCTTTGATCTTTTTATTCCTTGATAAAATAATTGTGATAAATAGAAATTGATAAATACAAAAATAGCTGATGCTAATAAAGTCTCCCTTTTCATTGGGAAAAAACAATAATAAAATATTGTAAAAACAGCTTCATGACAGCAGACAGATGCCAGAAGTTTATTTATAACAACCTACTTGTGAGGCCGAGTTGCAGTAGATCCGATTCTGAAAGCTCAAGGATATGGAAAGTTGAATTTCCAGCTGAATTTGAACCACTCAGTTAGGGTTGTGCCGATAGATGATAGTATTGTGTATCGACGATAGTCAGAGATATCGTCTGTTGCTGATGCCTTTGACGATAGCAAGATGACAATTATTATTATCCATCAAAAATAGACTAGGCGCCTAACTTTAGCAATGCAGTGTGGAGAGCCGCTTCTGGGGCGCTTCAGAAACTTGCCGTGAGGTGGCTGGTATAAGCACAAAGGCACAAATCATGGTGAGCGGGAGGGGGTGTTTTGGGTGGGAAGCATACAATATGTAATTGCGTCCAGTTGCTGACGCTTGCGAAAGTGTGCAATTGCTTTCTTATGCGTGTTGTTTTTCCGGTTTTACTTTCACTTTCAAAATCGATCCCATTCAGCAAGGAGGAGAGAAGAAGGAAAAGGGGGGCACAGTAACTCATTTTGGGGGGAACAACCCCCCCAAAATTGTATATTGGCGATCTCACAAGCTGTCGATAGGACGATATGAAAAATGAATCATATCGCCCAACACTGAATATACTAATTTGTTAAATGGTACTACCAAATTCAAGGCCAGAAAGGTAGTAATAACATTGTTAAAATAGTCCATGTGACATTAGTGGTTCAACCATAGAAAGAAATTGTTGAATAAAGTTACAGTTAAACCACTGATGTCACATGGACTATTTTATCGACGTCCTTACTACCTTTCTGGGCCTTGAACGTGGTAGCTGCGTTGCTGTCTACGCAGGGTCAGAAAGCTCTCGAATTTCATCAAAAATATTCTAATTTGTGTTCTTAAAACGAACGACGGTCTTACGGATTTGGAACGACATAAGGGTGAGGAATTAATGACAGAATTTTCATTTTTGGAGTATATTAGAGTATCACAGAGTATCAACATGCTAACACCAAACTGTTGAAATCAATTCTGAATCAAGCTCTTATAAATAAAAAGTGTTTTTGTGTACTATGCATTTTTATGTTTGTTCGATTATCGCATCGTTTTCAACATACTAATCTAGAGAATTTGAAATAAATCTTCTATGACATTCCATTTCAGTTTGGATGCTTAAAAGGCAGCTGCTTATGTAGGCTGTTCACTAAGTTTTGGAACAGAGCCACTGAGCCCTTTTCACAGACCCATGCCTTTATGTGTTCCCCCACACAACGTTGTGTGGATTGAATACGAGCGTTGACTTCTGATGTACAGCAAATACTGCTGCCGTTTTCGCACACAATTACCCATAATGCAGGTTGCTGACTGGATCATAAGCCCACAGCTGTTTCTTTATACCATTGTGTTTCACGCACGGCATTTACATACATTCGCCTTTCTGCTTACATAAAATGGCCTCATTACTGTCTGTCTTCAGTGCCGGCGCAGTGTCGGTTCTGTTCTGCTGTTGCCTCCTGTTGACATTACCAGTAATCATGTCATTTCCTGTTGACTCCTTCTCGCACATGTCATTGGGTGCCAGTCTTTTCTCTGCAGCTCTCTTCTCCCGTCTGAGGCTGGAGACGGTGCTTTATCTTCCCACCATACTCTGCTCATTTGCGGCTGAATTCTGCCGCTGGGCCGGCGTGTCAAACGGATTACGGAGCAGAATGAGATTAAGGAAAACAGCGTGAGAGTGTGACCAGCCATTATGACTGTTTCAATGCTAAATGCCTCCTTCTCCCAAGCCAGTGCAGTGAGCTGGAGCGCGCAGTTCCTGCCTTTATTGATGTCTACGCTGACGGTGTGTAACACGTACTGAATTTCTCACTGCCAGAAATGTCTCTTTCATTCAATCGCCCTTCTCCCTCTCCAGTCGTAACCTGCGGTTTGTTTGCATGGGTGCCTGAGTGTCAGATTATCTTTAATTATTTCCTCTTTGTATAGAACATCATTCTGTTTTTAAAATGAATATTCACTCAAAAGAAATTTTGTTATGTTGTTCCAAACCTGTTTGCAGTGGTTTGGTTTGTGTTTGTGTTTGAGTGAATGTGTTTGCTTCAGCTGTTTTTGGTGTATGTTCAAATCTACGATCTCAATACCTAAACAATGGCCATGAGGGAACAGGATCTCAGTGGATCTGCAGTATGCCGTAGATAGCTGCTGTTGTGCTGTCATTAAAGACACTATCAGCCGCGAGGTGCAGACGGGAATCAGGAGATGCTTTATGGAATACTGTTCCTAATGTAAACACAGCCTTTATTATCCAACAGACGCCCACAGATCACTATCACTGTCAGAGAAAATAGAGTCAGCCACAAGAGGACCAAAGGGAATGGGGGAAGAATTGGAAAAGCTCATTGATAGCAGATACCCAGCTAACAGGGAATGTTCTCAGAACTTTTACTAAGGTTTTTTAAAGTCATATAAATGTCAGGACAAAACATTTTTAAAGTAGCGTTTATGGAACATTCTTATAACATTTCTGAAGATACAAGAACGTTCTATACAGAGTACTTCAAGAACATATTTTTAGGTTCTCATGAGCTTGAAACGACATTCTAAAATCAACATTCTAAGAATGTTCTTACCATGGAATTTGTACCTGATAAACATTCCAAGTAATGTTTTTTGTAACCTTTCAATAACGTTTTAATCATGACAAGAAAATCAGGCATTTTAACATCCCTAGAATGTTCAATAATGTTATATTTTGGGTAAAAATAAAGTTAGTAATGCGTTTCAAAGGCCCCAAAAATGAAAATTCTGTAATTAATTACTCACTCTCATATTGTTCCAAACCCGTAAGACCGTTGTTCATCTTCAGAACACAAATTAAGATTTTTTTTGAGGAAATCCAAGACCTTTTTGACCCTGCATAGACAGGGTCAACAACCACGTTCAAGGCCCAGAAAAATAGTAAGGACATTATTAAAATAGTCCATGGGTCATCATACGAGAATACTTTTGTGCACAATGAAAACAAAAAATAACGACTTTATTCAACGATTTCTTCTCTTCCCACATGGTAGTTACTACCTAGTGGCATTACTGTCCATTGCAGGGTCAGAAAGCTTTCATCAAAAAAATCTTAATTTGTGTTCTGGAGGGCCGGTGTCCCTGCAGAGTTTAGCTCCAACCCTAATCACACACCTGAACCAGCTAATCAAGGTCTTACTAGGTATACTTGAAACTTCCAGGCAGGTGTGTTGAGGAAAGTTGGAGGTAAACTCTGCAGGACACCAGCCCTCCAGGAACAAGTCTGGTGACCCCTGTCTTACAGGTTTGGAATGTCATGAGGGTGAGTAATTAATGACAGAATTTTCATTTTTGGGTAATCTATCCCTTTAAGAAAACCATACATTTCAGCATTTTATTTTATTACATCTTTGATCAGAAAATTCTTAAACCATCTTAAATCAAATCCTCAGAAATACGTCACAATAGTTAAGAAACATTGGTAACAATCCATATAGTGGATTTCTACGGTGCTCCTGAGTTTGAACTTCCAAAATGCAGTTTAAATGCAGCTTCAAAGTTCTCTAAGGAAAGAATAAAGGCATTATCTATGGAAACGATTGGTTATTTTCTAAAAAAATTACAATTTATATACTTTTTAACCTCAAATGCTAGTCTTGTCTAGCTCTTCGTGAACTCTGGGTTTTCTAGTTCAATACAGTTAGGGTATGTTGAAAAACTGTTATCTCATTTTCTCCTCCAACTTCAAAATCATTCCTACATCGCTGATTTATCTTTTTTGTAAAGGGCGTTCTTTGCATGTTCACTTTGTAACCACTGGGCCAGTACTTCAGCAGTGATTTAGGACGATTTTGAAGTTAGAGGTGAAAATAAGATGGGAGTTTTTCGACATACCCTAACTGTCTTTTACCGGAAAAAACAGAGTTCAGGCAGACCTAGACAAGATGAGCGTTTGAGGTTAAAAAGTATATAATGTACTTTTTTTTGTTTTCTTTTTACAAAATAACCTATTGTCTCGATCTTCTTAAGATGGGATTTAGGGCCCTTTGAAGCTGCATTTAAACTCCATTTTGGAAGTTTAAACTCAGGGCACCATAAAAGTCCATTATACGGAGAAAAATCCTGAAATGTTACGACTGAAGTAAGAAAGACACAAAGATCTTGGATGACAATCTGTACATTTTTGTTCTGGAAGTGAACTACTCCTTTAATATACTCTGGCGATTTTTGGTAACTTCCTCCATTTTACTGCACAGCCTCTCTACAGAATCAGCTGTCTAAATGTTATGCTATGATGCTTTGTGAGTGACAAATGTTTTGAGGGCCTTGAAACTGTGAAATGGAGTGATATTTCCCTGTCTGCTGTCTTTCACGTCACATTTCTGAAGTTGCTAGTGAAGTGCCCATGAGCAAAGATTGCAACATGCAGTATAATATAATACTGTATAGTATAATACTGTATAATAGCAAATATGCTGCTGAAGTACCATGGTACAGTGATAGTGGTACTTTTATGTAACATGAAATGATTACTATATTCATGCACCATTTTATTAGCAGTGGGAATAGGGAAATATGTGAAGTTGTTTTAATAACTTAAGTTGGCATTAGAGTTCAATTAATTTCTGTGAATCAGTTTAGTGTATTCATTTCATGGATTTAATTCAAAATTGATTAACATTTAATTTCCGTCATAACTCAGCAATATTCAGTGAAGTGTCCTTGTGCCATTTTTCAACAAATATGTGTATCTTATGTAATTTTTTTTTAGCAGATTTTTACCTTATTTGATTGCCTTATTTGTATTTTTGTAATAAGAAATGTTTCTTGAGCAGCAGATCAGCATATTAGAATGATTTCTGATGGATCGTGTGACACTGAGATTGGAGCAATGAAATTACACTACATAAAAAGGACTAGTTTTACTTCAAAATGCTAGGTATTAGCCTACCATTTCTAAAAAAAAAAAAAAACACGGTAAAACCATAGCACCTTTGGTCCATATTTCTTGGTAGTGTATCCCTTTCTAGCAGAAATAGTTTTTTGATGTCATTGTGCACATTTGCTCATTACAGTACTCCATCCGTCGTTGCAAGACATGTTCTGTCACCCTTGCCCAGCTGCCCATGAAGAGCACGCAGTCGGCCTGTATGTCCCAGCATACACATGCTGTAAAGTGGTCAACAGTGAGTTTGAGTGCTGGTCTGTCTCACCCTCACGTCCCAGAGGGAACACAACACGGTGCTAATGGAAGAGAGCTGTCTCAACAAGCCCCCTAGCCTTGTGTTTCTCCATTCCTACCTCGTTTCCTTCTCTCTCTCTTTACAGTAGGGTATGAGAGAGTGTGAAGCATTCAGTGATGATAATTGGCTCAGATTCCCAGCTGGTTTTAGTGGCATTAAATATGAATAGCAGGCTCATGTAGACTTGTTTAGACGAGAAGAGTTATGAGCAGAGAAGGTTTTTTTTTTCATGAAGTATCATCAGTGTGAATAAGAGCAGGCTAATGAAACAGGTCTAAATCAGTGATCACTGGAGTGCTGTCACACACATACACATGTGGCTGATTGTAATCAGCCCACATCTACCAGGTGACAGAAAAAAAAAAAAAGAAAACTTCGGCAACCTTTGTCAGTTGAAAAGTCTTTGAATATTTAATCCCTTTTTTGGGGGCCTGCCACCTGTAATCAGAGACAATAGGCTTAAATGGTCCATTCGTAAATGTACGAATGGGAAAAAGTTAACTTTTAAATCCTCAATATGGTGACTGTAGTCCTGCCTTAATACCCTGACACACCAAACCGACATCAAGCTTTCTGACCCTGCAATTACCACGTTCAAGGCCTAGAAAGATAGTAAGGACATAGTTAAAATAGTCAATGTGACAACATTGGTTCAATTGTAATGTTATGAAGCTACGAAAATACTTTTTTTATGCAAATAAAACAAAAATAATGACTGTTCAACTAAAAAAAGTCTTCGTAAACATGTCTGAAGATTTTGACAAAGAGGATGACTTGCAGCTTTTTCCCTAGATTTATTTATTTGAACCAGAATATACAGACAGTGAACTAAGAGAGGACAGCAGCATCACACACATGCGATATGGTACTCTCGTGAACGTGTCGAAATTGTTGAATAAAGTTGTTAGTTTTGTTTTCTTTGTGCACAAACAGTATTCCCGTTGCTTCATAACATTATCGTTGAACCACAGATGTCACATGGACTATTTTAACAATGTCCTTACTACCTTTCTGGGCCTTTAACGTTTCAGTTGCATTGCTGGCTATACAGGGTCCAAAAGTTCTCAGATTTGATCAAAAATATCTCAATTTGTGTTCCAAAAATTAAAGGTTTGGAACAACATGATGGTGAGTAATCACTGACGGAACTTTCATTTTTTGGTAAACTATCCCTTTAGGTCTTTCATTAAAATTACAGTAGTTTACCAAACCCAGCACTGTTTGCTTGTGTACATTTGCTATTGTTCATGGAAGTAATAATTCATCCTGTTAATGAATAGTGTTATAATCTAGTGTTTGAGTTGTATCGATCACAGTGATTGAGTGACGCGATAGAGTGCCATTAAAGTATGCAAGATTGTAGTAATCTGCTGTTTTCTACAACCTCACACTCAGAACCAGCAAGATAGAAAACTGTTGTGTACAGAATTGTATCCAGTGCATATTTTGTGACAGCATTTGCACTGTTACCTCATTTGCATAACTCTCTTAGTAAATCAAACTCTAAAGACACAGACAGCACATAAAAATAAACGACACTACAGTGAGCGCAAATCATTCTTAGCGAATCCTCCCAGAAAGAGACCAGCACCTTTCAGACTGGATCCATCTGTTGTATGAGGACTGTGTCTGCTCAAACTAGGGCGAAGCACTGTGAGAGCTCGGCTAACATATTTCAGCCTTTCTGAGGAGCGCCACTCCAATCCACGACCTGTTTGCATGCAGCGTCTCTGTAATCCTGCCCGTTTCTCTGTGTGTGATGTTATGAAAAGCCTTCCTGTTTGTTCTTTCAGTCCAGGTTGAGTAACAGGATACACAGAGGCTGTTGTGGAAACCCGTCTTTGCTTATTCATGTGGAGGGCGGCTTGTTTCTTTGTGGAGTGTAGGAAAAATGATTCTCTGGTACAGTATGAACACATCTGTGTATGTCAGAAGACAGTAAATGCATATGAAATATTACTTGACTGTACTGGCTATGTTGTCCTAACTTATATAGTAAGTTGGCATGTCAACTGTGCCACAATGCACCCACTGTGCAACTGTGTTATATGTCAGCGCGCTGCCCACAAGTCTGTTGGCACTGACAAAGTATATGTCACCTTGTTTGGTTTATTTCCCCCTTGTTCAGAAAATTTCAACCCAATTTCATGGCGATTCTTACATATTTTACGAGGTGGCTCGTAAAATTTTTTTGCTACATCGTACAAACTTGTACATGTAAACTTCATATGAATTTGTGCATTTTTTGCTAAATTGTATGTAATTCATACAATTGACCTACCCCTACGATTTAACAAACACTCATACGAATACGAGTGACGTCGCTATTACATATTCGGGTCTTTAGCGACCCAGACCAATATATCCGGCACGGATGGATCTCTAACTGCTGCAATACCAAATAGCTCTTTTGATATTTTAAGAACAATTACAGAAGAATAAAATAAAACATATTTCATTACCTTTTAAAACTTAAAAGGGTTCAATTTGAGCGGATGATTGTACCATCGCTAACATCGTCAGAGAGCACCTCCACAGTACATTCAGCATCTGGCTCAAATTCACGATGTCAAACATATTTGCAAAACTACCATTTTCATTGACTTCAAAATCAATAGGTTGATCACTGGCAGCTTTATTTATATTTTAGGGCATACAGTAATTGCTCTGCAGTAAAACCACTCAAACCATTTGATTTTCACTGATGATGTTCTTTTGTTTTATGTTTTATATCATTATTGTCTATTAAGCAGTGCCACCTCGAGGAATAAAGGTGAATTGCATGTAGTGAGTCATCGGATATTTTAATATTTTAGTGCAGAAAATATATACTTACACTAATATGCACCTCGGGTCTCTAGCGACCCTATGCACTTTTTTTATTAAAACGAGTCAGAAAGCAAAAAATTAAATAAATGTAAATATATAATTATTTATTTTTTTGTAAATAAATTATTTTTTTTTTCAGCAAGGATGCATATTGCTCAAAAGCGATATATAATTTCAACAAATGCTGTTATTTTGAACTTTGTATTCATCAAGGAATCCTGAGAAAATGTATCGTAGTTTCCAATAAATAAATAAATAAATAAATAAATAAATAAAATATATATTATTTTTCCCACCAACACTATTAAGTGCAGCCTTGCTAAACGTAAGAGACTTCTTTTAAAAAATTAATCTTACTGAACCAAAACTGAACGGTAGTGTATAAAATGGTTTGTTTATTAAATGATTGTGTTGTAGATACATTTTATTAAATACAATTATAAATAAAAGGTATGTTTTTATATGATGAGTAAGATTTTGTTTGAATGATGCAAATCACAATATAAAATCAAGAAAAATAAATTAAAATAGTCTAAAAATATTATAAAAAGGTAAATTCTGATTGGATGAGATGAGTGAGTTTGTACGAATTTGAATGAATAAGCCACCTCGTAAAATAGATACAAATTGGTCACAAGTGTTTGAAATTTAATGAAAAGAAAGTTTAATGTATAAAGTTAAAACTATATAAAATCATTTAAAATACACTATCGATTAAATTTTACTTTAGAAGTTTTTTTGTGAAGAAATTAATACTTTTATTCAGCATGGATGCATATTGCTTAAAAGTGTCAGTAAGATAGATATTCATAATGTTGCAAGATATATCTATTTCCAACAAATGCTGTTATTTTGAACTTTCTTTTCATCTAGGAATCCTGAAAAAAATGTATCACAGTTTCCAAAAAAAAAAGAAACTGAATCTGAAAATCTGGCATCAGTGCAAAAACTTGAATTATTCTAAGGAAAAAAAAATCTAAATATTCTAAAAATGTTATGAAAAGGTAAATTCTGATTGAATGAGTAAAATTTTTAAAAATCTTATTTGACTTCTATAGTAATGCACCTAGTTGTGACATTGTTAAAAACAAGTTCCACGTCTTGACTGGTTTGGAACACGTGCTGCTCTGTACTTTATGCGTTTTACTTTCTTCATCGATCCCTCTTGTAAATAATGTAAAGCAGTCCTCCCACTGAAACAGTAGCCACAATATATTCACTGCGGTAAAAACGGTATCCATATAGCAGAATCTCTACCAGTTAACCAGCTACCAGCTACATTCTATCTTCATAGTAGGCACATTGATGGTTTCAACTATGTTAAACGTTGTACAAGCAAGTGTTTATTGAATCAAGTGTATCCACCAACTCTATTGTGACCACCTATAGAGAAGCATTTTAGCTGCCAAAATCAGAAAGTGATCCAAATGCAACCTAGTCCATAACACACAACACTGCGAACACAAAATGTGCAAATAATCTTCTTTTCAGTGCGTTTTCGACAACCCCGTTTCGCCCATGTACCGTAGTCCCAAATGAATCCTACAGAACAGACTAAACAGCCAATGAGGGACTTGAAACGCTGCAGTCTGCTTTAGAAATACAGCTTTGGATGGTTCTGGCAGGCAGCTCGTGTCAATGAAGTGATGTGGTCGGGCTCAGAGCAGGTAGTAATGCAAGCGGACGCCCACATCCCTGGCGGAGAAGAGAGAGAGCGAGAGAGAAAGAGAGAGAGCTGCTGCTGCTTCTGCTGGAGGCTTTCACTGCGCCACATTCTCACAGAACAAGTCCTGCCAAACACATGACCTCTCCACTCTGCTTGAGACTGCATATGTGTGTGTTTGCATGTCAAAGAGACACCGAGAGCATCATGTAAAGAAAAAGTGAGTCAGAGAGCCCAGAGAGAGAGAGAGAAAAGGAAATATACCACCAGTGCTCTGCAGACAGGGACGTATTTCACTGAGGAATGGAGAGAAGAATCATTAGAGGGCAAACCGTTCCACCTGCCCCGTGACGCTCCCTTCATCCATCACCTCAGGCCACAAGTGGCCCTCCATCACCTCTATCTCTCCATCTCTATCTGCTCACAAATCTGCACCCTCCATCCTATCAGGACATCTTCCCTTCCTCGGTTTCATTTGCTGTGCCATAATGTCATTACGGCCCACCTCAATTCAATTGGATGCAATTTAAATGGAAAGCTTTTCAAAAAACGCTGAAATTGGCATTGATAGCCATGCGTTTTGCCATAAGTAAACAATGCTTGTCCCTTAGGCATGAAATCACAGCTTGTGTTGTGCAAATGTATTTGTTGTTCTGGTAAAACTCTGTCTTCTCGTCGTCTGCGCGTTAGGGTTGTTCTGCTTCAGTCAAACCCGGTTGGCTCATGTATTATTGACCCGCAATTGAATTTTGATGAGCGCAAACTCCCCGTCCACCTCACGCATTTGGTGCTGCAGCTGATGCACAGACAGATCAATGTACAGGAGATTGTGCTACAAGTCAATGTGTTGTTTGAGATGCAGTTCGAGCATATGTGTGGGGAGATTCATTTCTTTTAAGGCTTTTGCGGCTGCTTCTTGTCAAGAAGCATTTTCACTATAGATGTCACAAGGGCTGTTTTCTTAGTTACTATGTTACTAGTACTCATAGTACTTAGTTACTATGAGATTTGTCAGAATCATACAATTGATTGTTTACTCTAGCAGTGGTTTTGCATGCTGGTATCTGTTTCGCCGCTTTGGAATTATAAGATTCTCTCTGCATTTTGACCAGTTTTGAGATATTGAGCTTTAAAGTTTATAGCTGTTGAATAACAAGTGAATATAATATAATTTCAAGGAAGGAGTCAGCTACACTTTTTTATTTTATTTTATTTTATATTATTTTATTTTTTTTTTAGAAGAAGAAGGAGTCTCTTATGGTCACCAAGGCTACATTTGATTGATCAAAAACAAACAAACAAAAAAAAACAACAACTGTAATATTGTGAATTATTATTATATATAATAATAATAAGAACAAGAACAATGATACATTCACAATATTACTTTTTTTACTAATCAATGTAGCCTTAGCATAAAACACTTCTTCAACAAATTATTATTATTTTAAAATGCAATTTATTCCTGTGACTGCACAGCTACATTTTAAAGTCATTACTCCAGTCTTCAGTGTCACATGATCCTTCAGAAATCATAATAAATATTATCTGTTGTTATAATGGATTTATTGATTTGTAATTGAACTGTATTGTTGGGACAATAGTATTTTCTCATAAATAACTAGTCAAGATGTTACATTTTATTTTATTTTATTTTATTTTATTTTATTTTATTTTATTTTATTTTATTTTATTTTATTTTATTTATTTTTTAAACAACTTTTAATATATTTTACAATGGCAGTTTAATGTTTTACAAATTTCTTTACTTTTTTACCATTAGTAAATTAGGTATCATGAACAAACAATGAGCAACATTTTTTTTATTACAGAACTTAATCTAGGTTAATGTTTTATAATATAATATTATATTAAAATATTATAATATAATATCATAATATTAAAATATTGTTAATTGACAATTCATGTTTGTTCATAATACATATATTGTTAATTTATACAAATTGAAAAAATGCTTTAGTGTATGTAGAAGTTAACATTAATGTAGATTATTAAATACTGTAGTTATTGATCATTGTTCATTACGTAAAGCATCAGCTCATATTAACTAATTAAACCTTATTTTAACTAACTGAACCTTATTAAGTGTATTTGTTTTGAAGTTTAAAATCCCCTGGAAAGTCTAGAAATAGCCTTTTATTTGCGGTTTAATGTACTGTAGCTACTCACTATAGTCTGACAACATGATCCACTTATTTATTGCCTCACTTTGATTAGTAGTGGTGAAAATGTTTAATAACCTTAAAAAATATTTACAGTAAAAATGTGATAACTAGCCCCAGTCTCATTTTTTGGGTTCTTGTTTTTTTGTAGATACATAAAATGGTTTTGAAGTTAAGTTACAGCTTTGTCAGGTCAACATATTGTATAGACTAGTTTTTTTGTTTTTTTTTTTTTTTTTTTTTCCAGCACCAGCACATTGAGGGTTTATCCAGAACCATATATAACATAAACAGGTTATCCTATGGGCTCTATCAGGCTTTCAACCTCTTTCAGTAGGGTTTACATAAACATGTGTGTGGATGCATGCATGTGTGTGCAGGTGTAATTCTCGGGGGTTTCTGCTGGAGAGCGAATGTGAAGGTAAGATATGGTAAAGCACCGGTGACCCCTTGCACTCATTCTCTCTCTTTCTTCTTGTCTCAGTCTTTAATCCTCCCCCCTTTCCTGTCCTTTTCATTCTCTACCTCTGAAAGGATTTCGAGATTTGCCCCTTTAAATATCCTGCCTTCCTAAACGCTGGGTCTCTGTGGACTCTTGTGTCAGGAGATACATAGACCTGCTCGGAGACACCTGGCCATCATTCTTTCCCTGTCTTACATGTAATCAGCCATTCTTAACAGATCCTTCATTCATAATGCCAGAGCAGAGAGATGGGTTCAAGAGAGGATACTGGCAGAGGAACGGAGGACAGAAATGATGAAGGCAGAATGAGAATTTAGGGAGGTAATTTTAAGCTGCCTCATCCTGCACTGTCCTCAGGGGAAACGCCCGGGTCTGGCAGAATTGGGCTGTGGAAGAAGAATGGGCCGGATTTTAATAAAGGGGCAGGAACAGGGCAGTGTTTAAATAACTAAGAGTGTCAGTGAAAAGATATTTAAGACCAAAGATCTTCGGTAATGCTTCAGCTCTGGTCCAAAACCTAGGGAGCTGCCTACATAGACAGCACTGGACAAAAGCAGTTTACAAGTGGTAGGAAGCATAATTATGCCTTGTTAAGATGCCTTTTCTTAAACAAAACCAGAGATTCAGAGATTTTAGTTTTTCAAAATGCAACATTTTTTGTCACCTATATAGCGTATTTTGCTAATTTAAAGTTATTTGAGTGTTATGATGCATTAATGCCATGTCATAATTACCGTAATAACTACATGACAACCATAACATTTTCAGAGCTGCTCACATCCTTGGACTCTGAATTATGCATTTCTATAGCAACATTATTAACGCCAAATGAATCCATTGCGAAATCAATAGACAGACTACATAACAGTCGTTATGCAAATGCTTTAAAAGGAAAGTCAACCCAAAAATCAAAAATTCTGTCATCATTACACTGTCCTTTGCCTTGCCAAACCAACTGTATAAGATTTTGATTAATCTTCAGATATTTTTTGTCCCGCCATTGCAAGTTCAGGTCACCAAAATTGAAAAGGTTCAAAAAGTTTATTAAGACATTGTAAAATCAATGGTTCAATAAAAAGTCTAATTAAGAAATAGGATCACTTTTAATAAATGCTCAGTTCCAAAACATATATGTACCAGTGTTAATTTTGATAGCAAATTTTGATTTAGTCTTTTGACTAAAATGCCAGTCATATTTTAGTTTTTCATTATCTGAAATGTTTTAGTTTTAGTTGACTAAATATAAGATTTTAGTTGACTAAATCTACAGTAGATTTAAATAGGTTTGATATTAAACCTATTATGATAGACAGATTTAACTGCTGTGACACACAACATGCCTTTAAAATTATTACAATTAAATGAAACCACTTCTCATAAAGAAACAAGAACATGGTCTTCTGTACAATGAAATGCCAATGGTTATATAATGCATTCTTTATTACAACTTGTTTACCACATTCTTCATTCTTTCAAGCAGACATTTTTATTTATATAAATAAATTTAGATTAATATAGGGCTACTTAAGTAATTCAGTCAAGAGCAGTGAGTGATTTTCCATCTTTCTTTTGTTGCTTAATTAACATCAGTGCCACAGACTGTAGCAACTAAATTAGACTGCACACAGAAATAGGGGTTTAAAATTGTACCTTTCGGGGAACAATAGCTTGTTGCTGGAGCAGTACCCTTAAAAGGACATTTTTGTACCTTTTTTACTACTAATAGATACATATTAGCACCTTAAGGTATTAAAGTATGTATTACTACTCGAGGGTACTAATATGTACCTATTAGGGGTAAAAAAAAAAAGATGTCCTTTTAAGGGTACTGCTCCAGCAACAAGCTGTGGTACCCCAAAAGGTATAATTTTAATCCCTTATTTTTCTGTATGTGCTGTCCCTTTAAAACCGAATGCACGGATGCAATGTACTGATATGCGTCCATTATTCTCCCAACTGTTTCCATTTACCCAATATGCAACCTAGTGTGTTTATGTGAATACTCATCAAAATGGACAATTCGACATCACTTTATGTGTATTTCTCCGTTCGTGAGACATGAAGGAGTGCTTGTGTGTGCTGTATGAGAGGCGCTGCTTCAGTGTGTGTGCACTCAGAAAAAAAACAAAAAAAAACTAAAAAAAAAAATAATTCAGATGTACCCACAATTATAGTATGACCCATTGACAATTTTGAACGTTCATAAGATGTGCAGCAAATGTATGCTAGTTGTCCCATCGGATAGACAAATAGTCTATGATACAGTTCAAATGTACGCATCTAAGTGTTGTTTTATAAGCCTGTAATATTGATTTATATTTTAGCAACAGATTTATTGGGTAATTTATTGGGTAATTGCATACAAATTGTTCACCTTTATGTGTCTGTAAACAGAGAAAAACAGCTTTGGCTGTGGATAGTGTGAGACTAAAAGTTTGTTGACGCAACAAATGAGAAAAATTGATGATGGATCATTCAAAACAGCAAACCGCCAGATGAAACAACGGTTGTAAAAACAAAAATGTTATTTGTGTGTCCATCCATTTAGCCCTGAACCACATTTATCATTTCAGGAGAGCCAAAGCACAACCAAAACAACTTGAATTGCACAGAAGTGTATTTTTTGAACCGCTAGAGGGTCAAAAGTTAATTGGTGTATCTTTAACTACATTTCACTTTTGAAGCTACCATTATTTTGAGTGCTTCCACATGATGCTGTAGCAATCTGGTGGTATAAGCCAGAGCTTCACAAGTTGAAATGACAAATTCTATAAGGATATGAGTGATTTTTACAAGTCAGAATGTTATAATACTGGCATGGTGTGAACGCACCTTTACCTAAATAGCTTAGCAGCATACTAATGCTAAACACTAATGAAATCAGTTTCGACTTGCATCACTCACACTTCTATTCAAACGCTATTTTTATGACACTGTATTTGTACAGTGACCCTAATTGTTCACTTATGAATTGTTTAATTTCCAGTAGAATGCTGCTCTAGAAAGCTGTGGCCTTTGTAGATAATACATAGCACTGTAATATCTGTGAACGTGGTCTACATTTGGAGTGTGTCTGCATTAATTATTTACATTATGCCATTAAGTTGTATATACTACAATGGATAAGGTAAGTGCAGTTTTGTATATTGCAAAATTGCAACAACTGAATAACACACTGTTTACCCAGTGGAGTAAAGAGAAGAAGGAGGATGATGCAGAAGTGTTTGAGTGAGAGGAAGATAGAGGGGGTGTCAGGGTCACCTTCTGTGCAGAGGACCAACAGATTCATCAGCAGATTTTCACCTGCGCTGTCTCTCTCTGTCTTACCAAGAACGCTAAAATGCAGTTTTCATTTAGTGCTGTATATTGTAAAGCTAGTGAGCTTTTTTATGTGTATTCCCATATATTTTTCATTTATGTTTCAAGGTCGCAAAATCATGCTATCTCCCAAGGTACCTAAACTCGGAAGCAACTCTGTATCCTGTATAGGAAAGATAATCCCTGAATGCCTTGAGCTCAGCAAAAATGTGCGGAAAACAACACTGATGTGAAACTAATACATTATTTGTCGTAGGAATATTTAGTAAGCTCAAAATGCAAACAGTTTTCCCATTCCCATTTGTTATTCTAGGCCATAAACCAAACCAACCAACTCTGATATAATACGCAACATTACAACCTTTGATTTGAAGCAAAAAGCAATGTGGTTTTCATTCCATGACCCTTAACAATGCTGCTGGCTTGAAGTCAGTGCGTCTCAGATCACTGAGTTCACCAATGATATAAGATGTTGCTATTTGGCTGAATATTGGTTCTGATGTTGGGTGACCAAAATTCAATTTCAGGACAATGTCTATTGATTACATCAATTTCATGTAGAATATTGACAAGAGCTGGTGTCAATATATTGTTGGTTAAAGTCATAATGATAAGCAACCAAAATTAAGAGTCTTCCAAACGTCTTATGCCAACATCATGTCAAACACGAGGTATGGTCACCAAAACCCAACATCTCCTAAATGTCATAACAGGGGTGGGCGATATGACCAAAAACTTATATCACGATATGAGTAATTTCATTTCATTGTAACAATATATATCTCAATATAGTTATTTTTGCTTTAAATAAGGTCTTTATAATATAAAAATAATATAAATATAAACTTTGATACCTAAGAAATTGCGTAATTCTTGTCATCAGTGTCAATATCACAAAAAAAAAAAAAAAACTAACACTAGCATAAAAAAAAAAAAAAAATCAAGCTCAGTGAAGTCAAGTAAACAGTCCAAGATTAAATAAGAATAAGAAACTAATTACAAGCAATAAGACAAAAAACTACCATAGAACAAATACAGTAAATAATAAATGCTACAGACATTTTATAAAGTCATAAAATGTATAAAAACACTGCATATTCTTCACTGTGTCAGTTAAACATTTTTTTCTTATTAAAGTTACAAAAGTGATTTAGTCAAGAGCAGCAAGAGATTTTCTCTCTTTTTGTTGTTTGATAACATGAATGACATACAGCAGGAATAATAGACTGCTGTCACTTTAAGAGCTGCCCGGATCCAATATACTGTTACAGTGTGTTTTCTTTCTCAACTATTTGCTTTCATGTAAGACATAAATTACTGTGTTTACGAGGACACTTGCAAAAACGGGAAATTTGAAATTTGAAATTTGTGTATTTAACCTTTCAAGGCCTGTAAGGCTATGTTCACACTTGGCATCTTTTTTGACAAGAAAGAGTCGACAAGGGCGTTTTTTTAATAAAAAAAAAAAAAATCTGGCAGCGTTGCAGCCGAGGGCGTCTTTTGTTGCTATAAGAACAGCTGCAACAGTATGAATATCGCTCTTGCGCTGGTGTTCCGCTGTATTTATTTATTTATTTTTGTGATTTTTGCCCTTTATTTGATAGGGCAGTATTTAGGCAGGAAGCAAAGAGGGGGGCAGGATCAGGAAGGGTCTGCGAGCCAGTACTCGGAAAAGGGACGCCCGAAGCACAACGGCATTCATGTGGACACGCTGCCCACTAGGCTATCGGAGCCGCGCTTTGGTTTTTGAAGTTAACGGGGAGGAGAATGTCAGTTCACAACAATATAACAAATAAACAACAATAAAAAGACTATCTACCAGCACCTTCTCCATTTTTTCTTGTTATTCATTTTTGTTATGGAAACGTCAGTTCTGGCTACTCATTTTTCATTGGTCAGCTGTCAAAAAGGCGCTTGACGTAGGGCGTTCCTTTCAGAAAAGTTGAACTTTTTTCAACTTGAAAAGATGCTCTGAGCTGCAGAAAAAGACACCGGCGGTGGCCTTTAAAAAAAAAAGTGCTCAGAACTTTTTTGAAAACACGGTTTACTCCTTAGCATTATAATGTAAAACAGATGCTGGTCATTTCAAAAAAGACGCCAAGTGTGAACCTAGCCTAAGGTGGCAAAAATAACTCCTGTTCAATTCTCCCACATTCTATGAGCACAGCATTCACTTGTGCGTGCCTCTCTGACAGCGCTCATTAAGTGAAATGAGTTCTCTTTCACTGCTGATTGTGTTTTAACGCGCTTCACTTGTTTTTAAAACACAACGCTTAAAAACGTGTGTAAACGTTTTCCTGCCAGCGTAGTAACCGCGATAGAGACCATAGACCAAAATCTCTACTGGTTGACAAATTTCTACTAGTTAATCATGTCTGCTGATATATTGCCCACCACTAGCCTTTTTTAAAAATAAAAGTCTGTTCTATCTTCTCATTTAGATGCTAAATAAACGTGAGTGTGTGTTCTGTTGTGTATGACCTCGTATGAGTAATCAACATATTAATTAGTCTCTTCTGAGGCAGTGGTGCCTGTTATTAAAACAGCAGAGGACTGCCAATGTCAGAAATTTTGCATGAGTGTTTGAGCACTTATAGATTCAAATACCTTGTGCTTTGTGCCATAAATATGTCTATATAAATATGCGCATTTGTTGTGTGTGTATTCATGTGAACCTCTTCTGACCAACAGGTGTGTGTGAGTGTGTATCTGTTGACAGTGGTTGAATGGGAGCGCAGGGCTGCCCGAGGGGATCAGTCTGTTCTCCGGATGAGGACTGACAGTCAAAGAAAATGAAGAGAGGCAGGCCGTTCACCTAGACATTACCCTCCGCTGCCCAGGGCTATGAGTGAGTGGGAAGTGAGGGTGTGTGTGTGTGTGTGGATTGTTGTAAGTGTCAGGTTTATTGTTTATTGTTTGTTGAGGTTCCCATTAGCTGTTGCCTAGCGACCACTATTCGGCTGCCCTGCGCATCTGCATGAGGAGTGTCTTTGGGGATCTCTCAATGCATCTGTATGTGTGTTTGGCATGTGGCGGAATAATACAATGATGTGTAAAATGCTGGAGGTGTATGCTAAATTCTAGAAGTTAGTTACAGCAGCAAAGGAGTAATTAATGTGTTAGTTCACTCATGTGTCAGGTGCAGCGGAGAAAATTATGGTTGAACATGGACTAATTTAACAGCGTACTACCTTTCTGGGCCTTGAACGTGGTAGTTATGTTGCTGTCTACGCAGGGTCAGAAAGCTCTCGGATTTCTTCAGAAATAACTTATTTTGTGTTCTGAAGATGAATGAAGGTCTTACGGGTTTGGATAAACATGAGAGTGAGTAATTAATGACAGAATTTTCTTGTAGTACTTGTTGTTCAGTTCTCTTGGTTCTTTTGGTCTGGACCAAAAAAGAAATTGATACACTTAGTCCTAGTTCGCTTACTGTTTACAGTCATATTTAAAGGAGAAGTCCACTTCTAGAACAACAGTTTACAGATAATGTACTCACCCCCTTGTCATCCAAGATGTTCATGTCTTTCTTTCTTCAGTCGTAAAGAAATTGTGTTTTTTGAGGAAAACATTTCAGCATTTTTCTCCATATAATGGACTGCTATGGTGCCCCGAGTTTGAACTTCCAAAATGCAGTTTAAACGTGGCTTCAAACAATCCCAAATGCAGTTGTAAACGATCCCAGCCGAGAAAGAAGGGTCATATCTAGCGAAGCGATCAGTTATTTTCATTTAAAATATACTATTGAAATACTTTTTAATCTCAAACGCTCATCTTGTTTTGCTCTCCCTGAACTCTGTATTCTGACTCAAGACAGTTATGTCGAAAAACTCCAATCGTATTTTCTCCCTCAACTTCAAAAATCATTTCAAAATCATCCTAGATCGCTGCAGAAGTACTGACCCTGTCTTTGCAAAGTGAACATGCAAAGAAGATCAAACACCCTTAACAAAAAAGGTAAAACAGCGATATAGGATGATTTTGAAGTTGAGAGAGAGCATGAGATGGGAGTTTTTCGACATACCCTAACTGTCATGAACTGGAACAAAAGGTTGGGTAGAGTAAGACAAGATAAGCGTTTGGCATTAAAAAGTATATAAACTGTATTATTTTAATGAAAATAACCAATCGTTTCGCTAGATAAAACCCTTCTTTCTCAGCTGTGATCGTTTACAACCGCATTTGGGATCATTTGAAGCCACATTTAAACTGCATTTTGGAAATTCAAACTCAGGGCACCATAGAAGTCCACTATATGGAGAAAAATCCTGAAATGTTTTCCTCAAAAAACATAATTTTTTTACGACTGAAGAAAGAAAGACATGAACATCTTGGATGACAAGGAGGTGAGTACATTATCTGTAAATTGTTGTTCTAGAAGTGAACTTCTCCTTTAACACTGAACCTTAAGATACAAAAAAAAAAAAAAAAAAAACCATTAGGATATGGCCACAACTTGATTGGAAAAGTCTTTTATGACATATTTGGCTTATAATATGCTGTGAGGAGACAGCGATTCTAAAGCCTCTACAAAACTGTAATAGGCAACACACCGTAACTCCTAAGATAAGAAGAACGAGATATGCTTAAGCATTTTAGGGTCCCATCTTGTGACATCACATGCTGTTTTTGGTTTTAGATGTCTTTAATCTGTATTGCGCTTATATATCGGTCAAACCACAACAGAGTTTATTTCGAAGTGGACCGAGACCCCCTGAAAAGGTGGGTCCTGGTCTGCCTCGGTACCTTAAGTGTGCATGAAGGTTCAGATCTTCCATGAATTTAATACTGCATACAAAAAAATGCATAATTCATGGTGCACTGCAGTGGCCAGTGGCGTCCATTCAAAAATTCTGGAGTAAAATTTTTCAAATCTTTTCTGAAGAAATTTGTTTATGCTCACTAATAGTGTTGGGGAAAGTTACTTTTAAAAGTAATGCATTACAATTTTGCGTTACTCCCTAAAAATGTAACTAATTATGTTACTTATCTACTTTTTATGGAACGTAATGTGTTACATTACTTTTGCGTTGCTTTTTAAATCTGGACAGGGCTTGCTTCTTTGTTTTTAATATAAAAAATTCTCATTTTGGCAAACGTAAAAGCCCTTTCACACCAAAAGTGAAATGAATTCCCCTCAGGCTGAAAGGTACATTCATGTAGGTGAAGATCACTCTTCAGCAATAAAAAAAAAAAAAAAAAAAAAATCAATCAATAAATGGGGGAACAGTAACTGGCATTACTTATTTGAAAAAGTTACTCAGATATTGTCTTAGAAATTCTAAAGTAATGTGTTACTTTACTAGTTACTTGAAAAACAATAATTTGATTACGTAACTTGCGTTACCTCCAACACTGCTCACTAAGGCTGCATTTATTTAATAAAAAAAAAACACAGTAAAAACTGTCTTATTGTGATGTATTATTTTAATTTAAAATGGCTGTTTTCTATTTGAATATATTTTAAAATGTTATTTATTTTTGTGATGCAGAGCTGAATTTTCAGCATTATTACTCCAGTCTTCAGTGTCACTTGATCCTATGGAAATCATTGTAAAAAGAAGCATTTCTTTATAAGAAGAAATTCAAAAGAATGGCAGATTTCACTTTTGATCAATTTAATGTGTCCCCACTGAATAAAAATACTAATTTGAGTGACTGATGCACATTAACATATTTTATGTTAAAGTTATTTATGACTTGTGTTTATTAAAGAGATAGTTTGCCCAAAAATGAAAACAGTCATTAATTACTCACCCTCTCATTGTTCCAATGTCGTGAGACGTTCATCTTCAGAACAAAAATTAAGATATTTTAAATGAAATCTGAGAGCCTTCTGACCCTGCATAGACAGCAATGCAACAAACATTCAAAGCCCAGACGTAAACGCATGTTGAAGACTGATACAGAAGAGAGGAGATTGTTGAATAAAGTCGTTATTTTTGTTTTCTTTGTGCACAAAAAGTATTCTTGTAGCTTTGTAAAATTGTGGTTGAACAACTGATGTCACATGGAATATTTTAATAATGTCCTTACTACCTTTTCGGGCCTTGAACGAGTCAAGTGCGTTGCTGTCTATGCAGAGTAAGAAATCTCTTGGATTCCATTAAAAATATCTTAATTTCTGTTCTGAAGATGAACAATTAATGACAGAATTTTCATTTTTGGGTGAACTATCCCTTTAAGTCATAGAAAAACAACCAAGGCAACTAGAAAATGTATTATCAGCTTAAATAAATCAACCACAGTTTTACTATTGCTGTTAATAATAATTTAATATTCACCGTTACTGGCAAGTGACAAACTGTCATTGACATGTAGTGCACCTCAGGCTTTCTTTTAGTGCGGAGTAAAATATAGATGTTTTATTACATAGGTTTTCCTTTATTTCTTCAGTCCAGGCAAAGATGGAAGAAAGAATGAAAGAGAGAGGAAGTGTGGCGTTGCTATAGTAACAGACCCCTGGCATATGGCATCGTTTCTGTCCATTGTCCTCTTCTCCTCCACTCTCTCTTTGAGGATCCTCTCATTGTCACCATTATGTGTGTAAGTGAGTGTGTGAGCGTTTGTGGGTTTATGTGATTGTGTAGCCCTCAAAGCTGCTCCTCCTGATGGACCTTCCCAGCGATGCAGCGGTTTGCTACTTCTGCACATGCACGAGCGTGGGACGTGCACATACGTGTATGCATGTCTATATGCACAGCATATGTTTAATCAGGGCATGCGTACACCCTCTCTCTCTCCCTCTCTCTTAGCCGTGTGATTGGCTGCCAGGTTCAAATGAGAGAGGAAGTGCTGCATCATAAGACCAGCAGAGGAGGATTAAAAAGTGGCTATGAAACATCATAGACATTATTATGAGTATGGTGCAGTTAAAATGAATGAAAGTGGGACTACACATTTTTAACTTCACAATTTTAATTTGAAAGGGCAGTTTTCATAAATCAGTTAATAATAAAAATGTTGGTATTTCCTTTAAAGGATTAGTATACGTCCATTTCATCCAAGATGTTCATGTCTTCCTTTCCTCGGAACTGAAACTGAAACTGAAACAATCTGTCTTAAAAAATGTTCTAAAATCTTTTTATAGAAAATAAAATGGTATATGCTTTTTTTATAAAACGTATTTAATTGTTATTGTAATTTTAGAAAAAAAATAGAAACAAAATGTTTTTTTTTTTTTTTAATTTTCTATTTACATTTTAATTTTGAAGTTTTAGTCTTTTTTTGTCATTTGTTTATATTTATATGCCTATCGTTTTTGGAATTATTGAATTTGATTTACTGAAATTAATATTTAAGTATATCAAGTTAAACTGAATTATTTTATTTTATTTTATTTTATTTTATTTTATTTTATTTTATTTTTTATTTTATTTTTTCAGTTCAGCCTGAAAAAAGGTATTGTCATTTTAGGGGAAAAATGTCTTACTGTATATATATATATATATATATATATATATATATACATAAAATGTAAATAGAAAAAAAAAAATATATATATATATATATATATATATTTTTTTTTTTTTTTTTTTTTTTTCTTTCTATTTACATTTTAATTTTGAGGTTTTAGTCATTTTGTTATTTTGTCAGTTGTTCATATTTGTGTGTGTCTGTAGTTTTCTGAATTTTATTTATTGAAATATTGCATTTATTTCAGTATGGTACTACATCAAGTTGAATTGAATTATTTTTATTTTATTTTATTTTATTTTATTTTATTTTATTTTATTTTATTTTATTTTATTTTATTTTATTTTATTTTATTCCCTCTAGACTAAAATGCTGATAATTATTTTCATGTTCTGGCTGAAAACAATTGAGATTTATTAAGGATTCCATTTAACAGTGTTATTAAATTATTAGTTCAAAAAATAAAAAAACATAAAACGCTGCTGGTTCTCATGTGGTTCATCATGTGGCTCGAATTATTCCTGATAAGCCTTTTATATTTTGATTGACACTTTTTTTCTCCTTTTAACTTTTAAAGTGTCAAGAATCCCTGAGTTGGAAATTAAATTAGTGCCAGTTAGTAGCATTTTACTTAGATGTGCTTTTTATTTATTTCTTTATTTATTTTTAGGATGGGTTTGTAGTTGTTCCTTTGTAATGTTTGATCTTGTACTGCTAAAAGCTGAATATCAGAGCGTTCATGCTGTAAGAGGGGTTGAGGGTCACTACTTTGATCCTCCTTCCATCGTGATAGCCTACATCTTTATTTTACATGATTCATTCTTGTTTTAAAAAGACAACGAGGTGTCTTTTATTATATAAAAATCCATTTATCAGCACTGTTAAAGTATGGCTGTGGCAGTATGACCAAGATCTTATATCATAGTATGCGTAATAATATTGATATATATATAGTTTAAGGTGAAAATGGTTTCTATATTAAATATATGGCAGATGGAAGGTACTTATTATTTATTTTTATTTTTCATACGATGATGCAAATCAAAAGTTCAGATTATTCATACTAAATGATAAATCTGGCACCAGCTCAAAAACAGCTGCTTCGCATTATAACACTTGAGTTACAAACAAAAGACTCAAAGCGGTAAAACTAATAACAGAAAATGGATGGATGGAGGGTTGAATACTTGTGATCGGAAGCCATGTTGTTCAGCAACCGTACATCTCTAAACGCTGCTTCCTCTTACATGCTTTAATAAGTTCTTCCTCATCTTGACTTATCTGGGACACATTCTGCAGTGTATTTTCGGACTACTCCATGTTTCTTTGTCACCCTTACTCTTAAAAAATATCACCATCGCACGCTACTCAGCTGGTTTCATATGCGTATGTCCTTTATTTGGCTTAAGTTGAAGAATGTGTTGCTGTAAGAGTGAACACAGCCTGTGTGTGTGAGAGTTTGGTACAAGCCAGAAGGGAAAAGACGGGGACAGGATGGTGTTAAAAACAGATTTATGAGCCGTGTCACTGGTGCCCTTGCAGAAAGTGATCTTTTGATGGCTGCTCTGCATGAGTCGATGAGACGTCTCTTTGGAGAGCATTTCCCTCGCTCTGTGAGGGCTGCAGCTGAGGTCCTGGGATCAGTGTTAGTGTGTGTCTCAGGACGGGACAGCAAGGCTAAAGACAGAACAGGGTCAGAAGGTCGCAGATGACAAAATGTGTCAGTTGCGTCGCTGTCTATGCAGGGTCAGAAAGCTCTCGGATTTCATCAAAAATTTCTTCATTTGCGTTCTGAAGATGAACGAAGGTCTTACGGGTTTGGAACGACATGAGGATGAGTAATTAATGACAGAATGTTTATTTTTGCGTGAACTATCGCTTTAATCTACAGGTGTAGTAAATGTAAAGTGTTTTGGCTGTGGAGAAAGCAGTCTAATTGTTGCCGTGTCCTTCCTCTGGGGACGGTGGGCAGGCACATGCTGCAGGTGGCGAGGCGCTTTCTCCTCTCGGAAAACAAATTGCACTGTGCCGACAGTTCTGGTTCACGGTGGCTCTCTGGTGGGACGGCAGACACAGATTGCAACCATGACAAGGCACCTGGGCCACGCCAGACTCCATCCGGTTTCAGAGGACGAAGCTTTGTTATTCTAACTTGCACTTTATGGTTTATTGCTTCCTGCTGTAATATGTGTAGGGTTTTCTAAATGGTGAAACTAAATTATGCCCTGCTCTGTTTGATGTACTAACCTGATTACTGCGTCTACTTTAAGACAGATCATTAAAGCTAACTGTGGCGGTGATTCTGGAGCCCCACAGGGAGGCTCTCGGTGCTTGTGCCATCATGTAAAGCTTCAAAGGCCAGGGAAACACATACAACTAGTCACATCTAAGAAAATCTGGTATAGCTGGAAATCTGTTGGCTTCATAAGACATTGGGAAAGCAACAGGGTGAGAAAAAGAGAGGCAGGCTATATGTGGAATAATAGTATGCTATTTTTAGCATTTATGCAGTATATAATGTACATACTGTGTGCAGTATATAATAATCATACTGTGCACAGTATGCGTGAAATATCTAAATGACCTACTACTACATTTTCTAGTGTTTGCGAGCACATTGCATACAATTACCTTACAATGCACTGATCTTGAATTGACCTTCCATTTCCAGTGCAAAGCCTGACCCGAAAGTAATTATACGTTGTTGTTTTTTTTTTAAAGGTGAAGTATGTAATTTCTGCACCACTAACATCACCAAACCAAATAGAATCATATTTTTAAATAGGTTTTCAAACCACTTTCCTTAGCTGCTATTGGTTGGATAAACAAATAGCACTGTGCAAATTGTCATGCCATTGGTTGTGCCAGTGTTGCTGTGTCGGACAGGTTGGGATGGGAACATGCATTTTAATAGTGTTGCACTACGAATGTCTTGCTTATAGTTGTATGTGCACATTAATCTGAGATAGGAGGAAGTATTAAAATAGGAAAGTTGTACAAATTACCTTTTTTGGATGCATTAAATTGCTCTAAAGTAACAATAAAGACGTATAATTTTACCAAAGATTACAGTTTCACACGAATGCTGTTTCTTTTTGTTCATTGAATTATCTGAAAAAAATGTGCTGTAGTTTTCACAAATATGTGACCCTGGACCACAAAACCAGTCATAAGTAGCACAGATATTTTTGTAGCAATAGCCAGGAATACACTGTATGGGTCAAAATGATCAATTTTTAGTTTATGCCAAAAACCATTAGGATATTAAGTAAAGATCATGTTCCATGAAAATATTTTGTAAATTTCCTATCGTAAATATATCAGAACGTATTATTTTGATTAGTAATATGCATTGCTAAGAACTTTAAAGGTGATTTTATCAATATTTTGATTTTTTTGCACCCTCAGATTCCAGATTTTCAAATAGTTGTATCTCGGCCAAATACTGTCCTACCCTAACAAACCATACGCCAATGGAAAGCTTATTTATTCAGCTTTCAGATGATATATACATCTTAATTAAAAGTGTATGATTTGATTTGTGGTCCAGACAACTAATTTCAGCATTGATAGTAATAATACATGTTTCTTGAGCACTAGATCAGCATATTATAATGATTTCTGAAAGATTTTGTGACTTAAAAGACTGGAATAATGATGCTGAAAATTCAGACTTGTCATAACACTTTAAAGTATATTCAAATAGTAAACAGTTATTTTACATTAATAATATTTCACAATTTTACTATAGTTTTGATCAAATAAATGCAGTCTTGGTGAGCATTAGAGACTTCTTTCAACAACATTAAAAAACAAACAATCTTACCCTAGTCGTTTGAATAGTAGTGTAAATTGTGATTGCCTTTCTTTTGTCATATTCTGAGGTGTATCAACTAAAAAATTGTAAACAGTCCCTTTTTTACATCATTTTAATCAAATAAATGCAGTCCTAGCAAGCAAAAGTCTCAGGATCAGACTGAAAAAAAAACAAAAAAACAAAAACAATCACGCACAATTTGATTAAAAATGTAAAATAAGCAGCTGATTCCAAAATGATAACTAGGCAGCACTTGTTACATGCAACATCATGGCATAGAGATTTCGGTAACGCTTTATTTTAAAGGGGTCATCGGATGCCCATTTCCCACAAGTTGATATGATTCTTTAGGGTCTTAATGAAAAGTCTATAATATACTTTGGTTAAAAATTCTCAGTGGTTGTGTAAAACAACACCCTCTTTACCTTGTCAAAATGAGCTCTGCAAAAATCATCCCATTCTGATGGATTGTTCCTTTAAATGCAAATGAGCTCTGCTCGCCCCGCCCCTCTCTTGGAGCTGTGCTCTGAGAGATTGTTTACTTTAGCCGCATATAACGTGTTTAGCTGCTGAACTTGCTAACTAGCATGTTAGCAATCTGAGATATTCTTGTCTAACGTACATCCCAGCTCCAGCATCGAAACAATGAAGGTTGGACTGTTACAGCTGATGTAGGGCGGGTCTGAGGTAAGAAGCTTGTGTAAATCAACTATCCCAGGAGTGGCCATCTGAGAATGGCTCGATTTGAAAAAGGGGATATTATTTTTACAGATTAATTAAAAACCACTGCATGGATTTTTATCATTATAGGGTAGATTTGTACATACACTGCCAACACACATTAATGTTCAAACGACATGTAAAAGTGAACTTTGCATCCGATAACCCCTAAGGTGTCCTTGTTACACATGTTACATGTACTTGCTATTATAATAACAATAAATTATGCATAATTACATGCAAGTAACCCTACACTCTTAAAAATAAAGGTTCTTTGAATCAATGGTTCTATGAAGAACCTTGAACATCCATGGAACCTTTCCAATGCAGAAAAGGTTCTTTATAGTCAAAAAAAGGTTCTTTAGATTTTTAAAATGTTCTTCAAAATGGTTCTTTTAGGAACTGTTCACTGAAAGGTTCTTTGGGGAACCAAAAATGGTTCTTCTATGACATCACTGCTAAAAAAAAACCTTTCGGAACCTTTATTTTAAAGAGTGTAGGCCAAACCCTAATCCTAAACCTAACCATATAGTAAGTACATGTAGTTAATTAATATTACTCAGTACTTAAATGTGTAATTACACTGTAACAAGGACAGCTTAAAATAAAGTGTAACCAAGATTTCAGATAGTATTATTACTGCAGAACATGTTTTGTTTCACAATTTTATGCAGTATACCAAAAGAAGTAGGCTAGCATTCCATTCCAAACATAGCCATAGAATTCCTCCCTTATAAATTGACTCTTTTTCGCTCTTTTTCTGTATTTGATGTTCTTATTTCCCCCTGGGAGTGGAGTAAGACACACAGGAAAGAGAGGCAGGTGGGACAGGATGTTTTCTGGGCAATCAGCAGCTCAGGGACAGATGGTGGTGGTGATTCATTCGGCAGGATTCTGAAGACACATTGGAGTAGGGCACTGCTTGATATTCTACCGTTTCATGCGATGTGATGTGATTTATATGAAGCGATTACGGTCAGTGGCTGACTAAACTGGTTAACAACATCTGCAACTTTGGCATTGTGAAGTGGCGTTCTTCTGGAAGTCAGGTTGTGTGGAGTTTCTGACAAAGTGTGGACTGCAGCAGCGTATTTTTCAAGGAGACTGATGTCTTCAGAGATGCGCAGAAACCTCCTCCTCCTTCCAAACCCCACCCCCCACTGCGTACACGCACATGCTCAGAAGAAAGCTGAACAAACATGCCACCTTTGACTGGGGGTTCTGCAGTAAACCATGTGCGATATCTGATTTGTTGGTGTTGATGGTTTTATATGTGATAAGAACGAACAGTTCACACGTGCCGTCCTTCAGAACAGCTGAGGATGTGTGTGTAACTCGTGTGTAGCAGGCGTAGGTGAATCTAGAGCTTACTTAGAGGGACTTAAGCCCAAGTCTTTCATCTCGCCCCCCTAGAAATTAGCGATTAACTCTCAGCGATTAGCTGCCAGCACACAAATCTGTGATGGCCTCAGCCCACTTAAGTCTGTGATGATGTAATCCCTCTTTACTTTTACTGAAAACAGCAACTGCAGTTCGATATTTTATTATTAAGGTTATTTCACGCTCTTTCTCCCATTACCAGTCAGAAATGTTCTGACATTAAGTATTGTCAATATAAAAGCTATTATTGTCATTAAGTATGTGTTGTGGCACTTAGAACAAACAGTCTTAAATGCTGTGTTAAAATGTAGTGTTTAATGTAGAGGACAGGGTGGTATTATAGTATAAACCATATGACAGTAAAAATGCATCAACCAGCAGAGATTCTGCTTTACCATTTTTACACAATGCAATATTTCTGACACGTGTCACGGTGTTACAGTGGGTTGTTTATGGTTGCCAAGAAATGCCTCAACATGTCAGAGGTGTGTATATATCAGTTATTTTACTTCAAATGTGACTCATCCAAACCATATTGAGAATTTATTACTGTTTTGAGTCTTTTGCTTTTTAACTCAAGTGTTACAGTGTGTGACGATGAAGTATGAAAATCGAAGCAAGATTAATATTTATTTCTAAGTTTTTGATTTAAAAAAAAAATAATAAATGAGGAAAAAATACCTTTCATTTGTAAAATATTTGAAATTCATTCATTGCTGGGTTTTTTTTCGTTTTTTCGTTTAAAAAAATATATATTATGTGATTATACTGTTGAAGTGATATATGATTTTGTTACACACACACACACACACACACACAAAAAGGTATCTGGACACTGAAATTAAAGAAAAAAAATGTAATTTCAACCAAGCGCAATGTTTCAACTTATTCAATCCAATCCATATTGAGAATTTATTAGTGTTTTGAGTCTTTTGTTTTTAACTCACATGTTACACACAGTATATGACGATGAAGTATGATTTCTGAAGCAACATTAATATTTATTTGTTGAGGATAATTGAATCTGTAAGTTTCTAAGTTTCTATCAAGTTCTGGATAAAATAAATAAATAAATAAATAAATAAATAAATAAAAAGAATTAAAATGAGGAAAAATCATCCATCAACCATCGCACTTCCATAAAAACACAGATGGGAGGGGAAAATTCTGCGGGTGAATTTAATTTGTAACATATTTGGAATTCACTTTTTTTTTTTTTGTAACAAATTATTATATTATGTGAATACTCTTGAAGTGATATTATTACCAAGTCATATGATTTGTTACACACACTTAAAAGATGTCGGGACACTAAAATTAAAGCTCCAAAAAAAGAAGAAGAAGAAAAAAAGATTGTAATTACAACCAAGTGCAATGTTTTCAGTTTAAACCATATTAAGAATTATTTATACAGTATGTAATGATGAAGTACGAATGTTGAAACAAAATTAATATTTTTTTTGTTAAGGATAATTGGATTGCTAAGTTTCTATCATGTTATAGATTCAGATAAATAAATAAATAAATAAATAAATAAATAAATAAAATTAGGTAAAACATAACTTTAATTTGTAAAATATTTGGAATTTGTTTTTTTGTTTTGTTTTTTATTGAATTACTGCAAAAAAAATTATTACTGTATATTATGTGATTATACTGTTGAAGTGAAAAAATTACCATGTTATATAATTATGTTACACACACACACGCACACAAAAGATGTCTGGACACTAAAAGTAAAGCTCAAAAAAAAAAAAAAAAAAAAAAATTATTACAACCAAGCGGAATGGTTTTATTTTTTTGTTTTTTAACTCAAGTATTACATACAGTATGTGATTATGAAGTATGAACGTTGAAGCCAGATTAATATTTATTTTTTGTGGATAATTGGGTCTGTAAGTTTCTTTCCAACAAAATTTATAAAGATAAATAATTAAAATGAGGGAAAAATACCTTTCTTTTGTAAAATATTTGGAATTCGGTGCAAGATTTTTTGGTTTTGTTTTGTTTTTGGATTGAATTTTCAGCAAAAATGATTATAGCATGTGATTATACTGTTGAAGCGATAATAGAATTGCTAAATTACCATGTTATAAGATTTTGTTAGACACACACACACAAAAGATGTCTAGACACTGAAATTAAAGCTCCAAAAAAAGAAATTTAATTGTAAATTCAATGTTTGGACCAGTTAAATCTGATGATGTCCTGATTGTGCCTGATAAAGAACTAGTGGAAACATTGTTCTTGGCTGTAGTACATTTTCTGAATCTTTAATTTCAGTGAGAAGACATCTAGCTTTTTTTGTCTTTTGTCTTTTGTCCTGCACCCTGGCCCAATTTGGGTTTTGGATGTGCACAACTTGTTTGGTTTTTAGATGATTTTTGTTTAGATTTTTGTTTGGATTCTGTTTTGTGTCCTCTGACTTCTCCAAAGTTGGCATTTGTGGTCAAAGGCGTAGGCGAGACATTAGAAAGAGTTGCTTTCGGAGGACAGAGTTCTAAAGCTGTCGGTCAGAAAACGCTGACTTTCCAAACTTCCAAAGGAATTTTTTCAGACAGCAGCCTTTATACTTGAACCGCCTGCAGCTACAACAACTCTTTAATTTCTCATTATTAAGTCCTCAACAGTGCAGAGCTAACAGCAGCCTAACCAAGCTGAACATCTCCCACAGGATCACCAGATGTCTTCTGAGCATACACACACACACACATGCTAGATGCGCTGATAGGAAGTCACATTGCTGGGATGATGCTAATGAGTGAATTCCTTTCCGCTTGGCAACCGTGTTTACGCTCTGAGTGAGGGGTCACCTTCCTAATGAGAACAACAACCACACGGGCCTTCAGAAATCGCTTTCATGCCTGCCGTATTTTACGGAAAGCTGCACCTGACTATAAGATGCACTGGGTCAAAATTGCATTGTCGCAATTAGAGTACAAGTCACGTTTAATTAATGCAAAATACTGGTAAATAAAACACATTTAAAAGCACTATAAACATGTGTTTTAGTTCTCATTAATTCATAACAAATCCTTTAAAGGTGAATTATGCAGTTTCTGTGCTTATATCACTTAGCGGAGATACAAATATAAAGCATATTTTCTTAGCCACGCCCCAAACTCTTGCTATTGGTTAATTTAGAAAGAAAAGGGCAGCTCTGAGTGGATTGCTCTAAATGTTTTGATGATGCCTGGGAGGCTCACTGTTTTGAGGGGAAAGAAACACATTATGGCGTACTTATAGTAGTGAATGATTTATAACAAATCTTTCAAACTTCATCTTTAACGGTTTTCAGCACAGTACAGGAATGAAAAATGTAAGTGTGAAACCTATAAATTATAGAGGCGTACATTATAAACAACATTTATTATAAACGCCAAGCCTAAACAAATTTATTTCCAGCCTAGCTAAAACTACCGGTGTGTGGGAAATGTACTATACAAATAAACTTCGTCTCACGTACCTCTCTGGCACAAATACAGATTTTTTGCATGCTTGACGTTAAATGCATTATGCAAGTTGCTTTGGAATATAAGTCACAGTATGTTTTAGATGATAAACGCAACTTATGTTTCAGGAAATCCATATGTTCTCCAGCTTTGCACTTCTCTTCTGTGTGCTTTCCATCTTTCTCACTCTCTTGAGAGATGCATGGCCGTGGTGGGTGTGGATGTGTGGTACATTGATCACAAGGGCTACAGATCACTGTGAGTTACTGCCCACTCGGTTTGCACAGACCCCCAGAGGTCAATGTGTAAAACACTGACCATCACTCTTCATGTGTTGAGGCACAGTAACCTTGAATGTGTGGATGCCGGTCATGCAAGAAACAGTGATTGTGCTTTAGATTTACAGGAAAACCAATTTAATAATGCGTATGTGTTGGTGGGGGTGCACACTTTGGTAAAAATATCATTAAAAATCTTCATAGTGAAATTGATTTTTAGCAATAGGCCTACCAGGAGATGTAGGGTTGATAAATAATGGTATGTGAATTGTGTTACGTGATTCATTTTAACAGTCTCCTCCCATAATTTTTGCATCTGAAAAGTGTAATGGAACAGGTCAATTTGGCTCAAAGGGAATTCATTAAGATTTTATAGGAAATTTGGACAGAATCGAGTCGAGTCAGCCAGCGATTCATTGAATGGCCCGTATAACATCAACGTTTGCAAAGGATTTTGCTATCCAAGATATAGTAAAAGCACTATTTATTAGTACAGTAACAAGATCAGCAGTTTAAGACATTAACTTGTAAGCACAAAACACAAGATATGTCTCTTTTCAATATGAATAAGACTTTGTTGGATACATCTAAAACATATAAACTAATCTAACACAGACACACGCATTCACATGCATTCAAAGAAAGAAAGTGAGGAAATAATGAGTTTAGAAGAATAAAAAAATATATATAATCTCAATTTTACAGCAATATATGCAATTGACCTGAACAACTGTCAATCATCAAATTAACCCTCACATTGAGTTTCTCAATGAGGTTATTAACTTTATATTAAATTCAGCTTGAATCTGGAGGTTTTACTTGCGTTGCCTTCGTGTTAAGGGATTCCCTTTGGTGTCGTCATTGCAGAAAGGTGTTTTCCAAGGTTGCTGATTGGCTGGAAGTTCTCTGGACGTTCTTGGGCGTTGGCTGAAGGATGGTGCGGATTCGTGTACGCTAGTTGAAGTTTTGAGGTGGGCCCAGATGTCTGGGACATGGCTTGTGGCAAAACTTAACTCAGAACATGAAATTCTCAATGGAAAGAAAAAGAAACTAGAATAAAAGAAAGAAGTGTGACGACCTTTGCTTTAGAGGAGCAAGCCCAAAAGAGCACTCAACGAATGCAAAAAATGGCGAAAAAAGGCTAAAAGGAATAGCTAAAAGGATGACTAAAAGCAGGTGGCAGAAAAAATGGCTAAAAGCTAAATTTTTAAGGTGCCCTGAGTTTTTAAAGGAGGAGTCCACTTCCAAAACAAAACATACAGATAATGTACTCACCCCCTTGTCATCCAAGATGTTCATGTTTTCTTGTTCATGTTCACATTTCTGCATTTTTCTCCATATAATGGACTAATATGGTGGCCAGATTTTGAACTACCAAAATGCAGTTTAAATGCAGCTTCGAACAATCCCAAATGCGGTTCTAAACGGTCCTAGCCGAGGAAGAAGGGTCTTATCTAGCAAAACGATTGGTTATTGTCATTAAAAAAATACAATTTAAATACTTTTTAATCTCAAACGCTCGTCTTGCCTTTCTCTCCCTAAACTCTGTATATTCTGGCTCAAGACAGTAAGGGTATGTCGAAAAGCTCGAATCGTATTTTCTCTCTCAACTTCAATAATCATTTCAAAATCATCCTACATCGCTGCAGAAGTACCGACCCAGTCTTTGCAAAGTGAACATGCAAAGAAGATCAAACACCCTTAACAAAAATGGTAAAACAGCGATATAGGGCGATTTTGAACGGAAGGAGAACATGAAAAGGGAGTTTTTCGACATACCCTAACTTTCATGAACCGGAACAAAAACAGTCCAGGCAGAGTAAGACAAGACAAGCGGTTGGCATTAAAAAGTATATAAATTGTATTATTTTTATGAAAATAACCGATGGTTACGCTAGATAAGACCGTTCTTTCTCGGCTGGGATCATTTACAACCGCATTTGGGATTGTTTGAAGCCGCATTTAAACTGTATTTTGGCAGTTAAAAATCTGGGCACCGTACAAGTCCATTATATGGAGAAAAATGCAGAAATGTTTTGCTCAAAAAAACAAAGAAAGAAAGACATGAACATCTTGGATGACAAGGGGTTGAGTACATTATATGTAAATCTTTGTTTTGGAAGTGGACTTCTCCTTTAAACTCGGCTGATGGACACATCCCAAATGGTGTCTTGACCAATTAGACGTTGTCTTAGCTCGGGTGTTTTTATGTTTCTCCTCCTAATATATATATAGTGACAGTGTTCCAAAACCAGGTCTAACCACATAAATCTGGTATGATCATTTAGTATCTGGTTTATTGCTGGACCAAGATGGTGTACCAGCTCAAACTAGCTAATGACCAGCTTAGATTATCAAGAAATTAGCTACCATATTGCAAAGCTACCCTTTAAGGTTGGTTATTCCAGCAGAAGACATACCTAGGATAAACTCAGAGGTGTTTTATGAGCTAATAATACACTAAAAATACACCAAACCCCAGGCTGATTTGATTACATCATTCAAAATGCTTTTTGGGATGAGTGATTCATTTGTTCTTATTATAGGTACACAGTATTGCACCTGTCTCTTTCTTGTTTCATTTAGGGATTGTGCCTATGTCTTTTTGGCCTTCTAGTTTTCAAATTCCATTTTGCCTTGAATCATATTTTGTAATATAATTCATCCCAAAGCTTGGAATGTTTTTGAGCACCAAGTTAGCATGTTAGAATGATTTACGAAGGGTCATGTTACTTTTTCTAGAACCAAAAGATAATAATTCATAACAAAGGAATGCCAAGTCTCACATATTATATACACAGTATCATTTACATATACCACCTGTTAAAAACAAGACTCTAAACAGTCAAATATTATAAAAGAGAAGTATGTGAAAGAGCTGTATTTTTAGTAAAGGTACTGCAGTAAGTTAGTTCTGTTAGAACAGGAAGTGCTGAGGTAAGGTTCCGAATCCCAGGTCTTTAATAATTCACTGGTGCGTTGCCTGGTGTTAAGCACTGTTAATGACTCTAATCTTCACCCTGTGGATGCTGTAATTGCCTGTTACAGCCGGGCCAATATGTGTCCAGCACGGCGGATAGCCCCTCTATCCACTGACTCATTTCGAAAAGCACTGATGGGGAAATAATTTCTCTTCTTCTTATGTACCTGTGGCTGTCACTGAATTGGCAGGTTATATATGAACTACATTAGCCTCCATTCATCATTATGCAGCTTACATTATTCAGGCTATTCTATCACATTGTTAATCTCTGCCTAATAATGATATTTCTGGCTAGTGGTTGACCAGTAAGAAAGAGTGGGGTAAGATGAGCCATTTTTTACTTATGTGGTCCTCAAGATAAGAGAAAATGAGGCAGAAGTACAATAAAAGTATATAAAAAGTAAATTTAAAAAAGTGTTCCTGTGGCTCAATTTGCCCCAGGTTGGGGGTAAGTTGACCCGAGTCAGTGGGTGCACCATCTGGGTGAAAAATGATCATCTAATTGGATCTGATTCAAACCCATGTGAAATTTTGTAGCTAATTTAGCTCTTTTAAAAACTAATTTAATCAAATTAAATTTTACAGACAGTTAAGTTTAAGTTAGCTTAAACAAAATAAAAGCAGTCTAATGAAGTTTTAATTTTCAATCATTAATTGTTTGCATTTCTGATACAATATGTTGAACACCAAAGTTTAAACCTTCCCAAAAACAGACTAAACAGAGAGTTTGTTGAGTAAAATTAAATAAAAAAATAATAATAATAAAAAAATGATTAACTAAACCAGTTGTGTAATATCACATTAAAATACCAGTTTATACTTCAGAGATTTAACTTCACTTCAGTGCCTTATGGTGGGGTAAGTTAAAGTGTTGGCTCAACTTACCTCACAACATTTGGCTCACTATGCCCCATAGCAGGCATTTTGGAAAAAAATAGCTAGCTTACCAATTCAGGCTAATATTTAGCTAAATGATTTGCATGATTTTATATGTTGCTAAATCACCTAAGTGCATCATAAATATTTTTAGAGCTGGATAAATTTGATTTTGATGTATCTGTTATGCTAAAATTGTATTTTTTAAGTAAATGGGTGCCTTCCACTCCTCCCATGTGTTTCTCCTTTTCACAGTGTGTCAGAAATGATTCCAAAATACATGGTCACATGACAGTAAAAGTGTACAGTTGCCAAGATACAGGGTACAGGGGGTGGGTCAATTTACCCATTGGCTCAACTTACCCCACTCTCCCTTATGGGCTTTTTAATGTCTCATCCCAATATCTAGACAACAGGGTGGCAGATACCTGAGAAACACTCATATAGCATGCTCATAGCATGGTTTATTTGCAGGCACTGTTCCTAAAAAATGTACACAAACATTCCTTTTACATAAAATCTCTTTTTATGGCCAATAATAGTGGCATGCTAACTGCATTAAGCAAATAGTGCGGGAGTGTGTGAATTCAGCAACTTCTATAAATGAGACTCATTTACAGAGAATGGGGTGTGTTTGCCCCAAAAAAAAAAAATTATAATAATAATAGCACTTGTTTCATTTCAGTTTGCATATGCCTGCAAATACTGCACAATAATGTGCTGTAATTGTTTAGTGAATTTACTCCTGAATATCTGTCTGTTTTACCCCGTTTCTTCAGTATAATATGATATAGTATAATATAATATAATATAATATAATATAATATAATATAATATAATATAATATAATATACAATTTTTATTACTTCACATTACTCAAATCTATTACATTTGGATCCATTCACCAAAAAGATTTGTTCAGTAGCCTTTCAGCATGTTTCATTGGTACTAGTGGTTGATACATTTGTTATATTTAAAAAATTTTCATCATCACATTTGGCAAAAAGTTTGGCTGACAACTTATGGAAGCAGGACTTTTATTTTGAAGCACCGAGAAACACAGTGTCTGAGCACAGATGCACTGAAGATTTCATTCACCATCTTCATTAATTTACTATCGTTGGTGTAACAGTTCTGCCTAATAAATTACTTTGCAATGACACCAGAAGTCTTACAAACATTAAAAAACATTTACAAATGGCCGCATCCACTCTTATGTTAAAATAAGGTTAATAATACTTAATGCTTTTGGCATTTAGCATTTTTAATACATGGTTTACTTTCTTGGACATTTTTGTTTAAAAATGTACTAGTATCTAAACAAAACTCTTAACATCTTTACTTAAATCTCTTAGCGGCGATCTTAGCGGTGTCAAAATAAAAGTCACAAAGCTGTAAAAACTAAAAGTCCCACTTCCGACACTCATCGGTTGATGTCAGTATTTAAAAAAAGGCCTTAGTAATAATCACTGCTTGTTAGTACTCACTTGGTGCTGGTCAACCAGCAGGAATTTTCTTGTGAGGCTGGTTAATCTAGTTAAGAATCCACCAGCGTCCAAAACACCACATTTCTGTCTTTTTTAACAGGGCTTTCACTTCTTTAATGGCTATAGAAAAAGATTCTAAAACACAAGTTTGTTTGTTTGCACTTTCACACATTGACTTGAAAGGTTATAACCGAAATCACAAGCTTGATGAAGTTTACAGATCAGGTCCGCTGGGTGAATTCAGATGAGCGAGTGACGCTGGCTGCTGACTTCCACTTTTGCTTGGAGGTGATAGTGCGTCAGAAGCTGTCAGCGAGGCCTCTTGCATGAGAGTTATTTATAAAATGCTGATAATGACTGTTATAACAGCTTCAGGTGTGGCTGAGCCCGAGCATCTTGGTTTGTGTAAATGGAAATGACATTTTTACCTCCCTTTTTTCTGAGCTTTCTGTTCAGCTCGACAGTTTTTTGTTGTTCGTTTTCTATTCTTCCGAGCTGCTGTCAACTTATTGCTCTAGGTTGTGTAACTTCTGACAGCCGGCTGTCTCTCTCTTCCTTTCTGTCTCCTATGGGACCGAGTGTCCAGCAGTGGTGCGTTTGCATTGTTTGTGCCGTGGGTGTCAGAAAGGGCTCCACGGGACTTCCCCTGTTTACCGCCTGACAGCGGGGAGTCCCGCTGTCTGCTTTTGTCTGCCCCTCCTCCGCATCCCTCCGGCCCCATACAGCGCCCCCGCTGGCCAGCCCGGGAAAAGACAGGCCCAAATATAGCAGCAGAACTGAAGAGCGCGGCGTGAGTCCCCCCCTCCAGCACCTGCAGCTCAGAGTTATTGACAAGCACTGCACAGGCCTGTCAATCAGCCTCCAGCACCAGGGGACTGAGTGGCTGAGAAAGACTGTCATTTAGCCAACTGCTCTGGGCACGCACCCTTTCACTATGTGTGCGTCCATGCATGTGTGTATGGGTTTATTTCCACAGAACGCTTTCGAATTGGCAGGATGGTTGACTAGTTGTTCAACAATAGACTTTGTTGTTTTTAGCTGTTATTTTTTATTAGTTGACGTGTTTTAAAAGAGGATTTAAAAGAACAGCTCCTCAAAAAATGAACATTCTGTCATGATTTGCTCACCCTTATGTCGTTCCAAACTTGTTTGACTGCCTAAACACAAAACAACAACATTGGACCTCATTGACTTTCATTATATGGACAAAAAACACTTCTTCTGAGACATTTCTCAAGACGTCTTCTTTTGTGTTCCACAAAAGAAGCAAAGCAATACAGTTTTGGACAACACAGGAAAAATTTACCATTCAGTCCAGCTGAAATTAATGCTAGTGGCAGTGAAACACAAATTATGATTACAGGGCAGAGTATTGATTCATAAAGACTGTTTTTGCTCATTTCCTTGCATAATACTATGTGCTAAAAGGTGATAACAGTGCATGATCTGTAAACTAATACAGTTTAACGTATGAATTACATCAGCTCCATATGTATTATTGATTATAATAATAAAAAATTTGGCAACCAAAAATATTCAAAAAAATGAATTTTCAGTCAAAGTAGTAGTTTTAGAAGGCCTAAACAGTGATGTTTATTTTGTGCATCTTCGATGGCACAGTTTTTCTCTCAGGTAAACATGTCAGCAGTGTGGATGCACTTCACTCTGACCAAAAATGTTTTTAGAGTAAGCAATATGTAAAATTAGTTTGGCTGAAATATCAAAAAGCATTGCCGAAGAACTTTTAAGGGTACGTATCATGATAATCATGCTTTTTTGTGTTTAAGTACTATAATTGGGTCCCCGGTGCATGTGCCAACCCAGAAAACATGAAAAAGGACATCCTAGTAACTTTGCTTTGTTAAGCCTTTTTCTGCTAGCGTGTGGAACAACCAGCCCATCAGATTTTGCTCCCCCCATGACGTAGAAAGGGGATCTTATTATATTATTACCGCCCATAATCTGCATGTTTCTACCCACGTGCCTCCATTTTTTTTTTTGCATTCGACAACAGTGTAACCAGTTCAACGGTGTACATGCCAGGGCGAAAGTTTGAGCAAGGCATGCTAACTGTTCTGTCTTTGTCTCCACAGACGAGCACAGAACACTATTTAGAGTCACAGCCTCAGAGAAGACAAAACAGCAGTGGATTTATTGATTTATTTACTGTATATTACGCTGCTGCCACACAGATCTAATATAAGCGAGATTTCTTATTTCGAAGTGCAATAAGACATGAAAGAGAACTTACATGCTGTGTGACAGCCCTTAGAAAACCCTGTATCAGAAGCTTAAACTAATATGGTTTAAAACACATGATTTTAGCCCGATAGACATGATAATCAAAACCAAACTAGATTAATTTTTTTTAATCAGAGTATCTGAGGTATGTAAAGGCACAGCTAAGCTCTAAGCCCTTATTTGCATTTAAAGAAACATGCATGAAAACAGCATGTTTCTGCTTCCACTCAAAATAGGCATTTTTAAAATGATAAAATAAAAGTTCTGTGGGGTATTTTGAGCTGAAACTTCACAGACACATTCTGGGGACACCTGAGAGTTATATTCCATATTGTAAAATGGGCATAATAGGTCTGCTTTAATGATTCGCTTACGACCTGTGAACACAACACCCTGAACATCATACCAAGATTTTACCCAGTTACCCAAAATACTTGAAGTTTAATTCTGGTTTTGGAGAAATTTCTGTGTCTGGCTTTTTTCTGTAAATTTACTTGTTAGCGCACCTGGTACAGCATTGCACTTGAGTCCTGTAAAACATGCACTACAAGACTCAACAGAAGAACTCAAGCCTTGTAGAAGCAAACTAAAATGACATGTTTTCTAAATGCTTCTTTTGTTCGCATTATTGGTTAGATTGGTTAGATCTAGGGTTTTAGTGACATTTCCTTTCTGAACGTTGCCAAGTTTGCATTCATGTGTTTCAGCAAAAGTTGAAGTTATTTATTTATTAATTTGCTGACACCACTCACTCCACATTTCACTTTGAAACTTAAATGAAACATGCAAGAAGATCATTATCCATTTCCCATGAGACTGGACTGGGTTTGGGACCACATGAAGGTGAGTAAATGTTGAGAGAATTTTAATTTTTGAGTGAACTTTAAACAGAGCTTTATCTTGTCACGGAGGGGTATAACTTGTGCAGAATCAGATGTGTTAAGTCTTTAAATTTATCTGTTTTAAAGCACCACTGCTGCAGCCATTGAATCTCTTCTTTCATAACAAATTCGCCTCGTTCAACAGTAAATTTCAAGATAATTACTGAGGAAACCGAGGAACAAATTGTCTGCTGTGAGCAATGTTCCCGTTATTACATAATCCGCAGGTCTCCATTTTTTTTTTTTTGTGAGAACTATATAGTTTTGTGCAGTGAATGGTTAGGGATATTTAGCATATTTATTTGCTGAATATCTGTCAGTTGCTATGCATTCTTACATTGAGCTCTTGCATTGCTTCTGAGCTTGGAGTTGGATATGACTGTTAGGATATGAACACATACAGATGGATGTCATTTGGCCATTGTGTCACATCTCACACTATTTTTTAGTGTGATTGCATTTTTAGGATAAGGTGTCAAGTCAACAAACTTTTTTTAAAAACTTTCCAGCTGTGATTAAACCTAAAAATGTGAAAACAATGTCTGATTGTGACCTTGTGGGCTCTAATTATTCAGAGCTTCCTTAAGACAATCCAAAAACCAGTCGAAAAAATGTTGTTTTGCAGATGTCTACTTTTCATACACAACTGTGTGAGTATAACTCTAGCACTCTCCCTCTCCGTCATTCTCATTAGATACTGGGCGTTGCTTTCATTTTTTTCATCACTCCATCATTGCCCTGTGGGGAACTGATTGGATCTGTGTCGATTCAGCATCATTTGCCTGCTAAATTGAACACTGAGAATCCAGCTTGATAATTTGGCAGAAATTGTGGCGTGATGAACTTGGCTGTTTCATAGGGCCTCTCATTGTGATGTCACACAGTTAACACATGTTTAATCAGGTGATATTTAATGGTCAGCCTTAGTTAATGTGGCAGCCTGGAAACACTGATTTAGATTCAGATATGTTCCAGGAGTGAAGCTTCATACAGGCCAGGGTGGCGCTGGTCCATTCAGAATGATGATTGGTCCTCCCAATCAAAGCTAATGGAATACACTGATGGTTTGGAATTTGCACCAATTACACTTTTTCTTTCACAACACAGATTTTTTTTGGTCTCCATTTCATTGCTTGAGATTGAAATTACTGTTTTGTGGGGGGGATACAGTAAGTTTTATATACAAGCATGTCAAATTTATATTCAAAGTAAGTATAAATACATTTTACAATATGATTTATTTCTATTGTAAACTGTTTATGCCATGAAAATGTGTGTATATATTTATTTATTTTATCTCTTTGTATCATACAAATGCAAAATAATGACTTTATTTATTTATGGTATTTATTTGTAGTTATTTGTTTCATTGTGCTAGTAACTAAAAAAATCATCATAAAGGGTAAACAACTCTATTTCAACAAGATCCACCTACTTTTACCCATTGTGTGTAGTAGAGCACAATGTAGTGCCTTAAGGAATGAGCAAGTGCATGTTTTTTATAGGAGGTCATATTTATAGTAAGAATTACCATTTTGTTCATTCTTAGTGTATGATGAATATTTATGCTTAAATGCTGCTGTGTAGCAGCTGCACTACTGTGTGTGTGTGTGTGTGTGTGTGTCGCGTTTACATCAGTGAAATGTCAGAATTGAACCTGCTCATTACCGGGACAGTACTATATTAGTGTGTGTCATGACCTGTGGGATACGCTTATATTAACAACGGAGGAATGAAGTCATTCACATTTTGAGGAAGAATAGGTGTGCAGAACATCTCAGGTTATTCTTGCATCATGGCTTTCTCATCTATATAGTTATAAACAAAGACATTAGGCTATCTGAGGACATGTGGATGTGTGTGTGAGCATAGATAGGATGTTCATAGGAGTGTAGAGGAAGGACAAGGGGGAGATACAGCAGAGATCTTATTATATAAGGACATACCAACCTCCAAGGCTGTACCACTGGAAAAAGCATAACGGTCAACTTGGATCTTGTGCCTTGAATTGCATTATTGCCTTGACGTCACTGAATCACTGAATCGGTCAGTCACTCTTTGTGGATACGAATCCTAGCTTTTGCAAAATTGCCTTATCATTTAAAAAAGCAAATATAGCTGACTCCAAAATAAGTATTTAATGACAAACATGTTAATGGCAAATGGATAGTTGAGTAATAAGACGTTTCCTTACAAAAGTAGTTTTTTATTTTTTTCAGTATACTGACTCCTCTACTGTAGCACAGCATTATGCTTTTTTTTTTTTTTTTTTTGTTAACCTTGGAGGTTCTCTTAAAGTAGCTGTCTTTCTAAGGCTGTCATTATGGAAAGTTCTTACTGTGGAATAAAATAGATGTGCTGAGTAATTTCATATTCCTTTATTTTTTTTTCACTTTCCAAGAAGACAGGAAGGGGTTTTCTTAGCACTGGAACAAAATATCTATTTTTTATTATTAGGGATATACCAATATTAAATAACCAATATTTACAATATCTTAATATTTTACCCAATAAGATAAGCTAGTATTAATTTTCATGTTATGACCATTAATCAATAAATGGCAGATATTAATATTCCATACTATTTAGTCTAAATTCAGTCAAAATGAAAATTAAATCATTTGTTTTAAAGGGGTTATTGGATGCTAAGTTCACTTTTACATGTTGTTTGAACATAAATGTATGTCAGCAGTGTATGTACACATCTACCCTATAATGATAAAAATCCATGCAGTGGTTTTTAAGTAATCTGTAAAAATAATATCCCCTTTTTCAAATTTAACCATTCTCAGATGCCTGTCGGTGTGCCGTCACATCAACAGAGGCCGCTCCCACGATAGTTGTTTGACATGAGCGTCTTACCTCAGACCTTCCTTACATCAGCTGTAAGAGTCCGACCTCCATTGTTTCGATGGCGGAGCAGGGATGTAAGTTAGACAAGAATATCTCCGATTGATTGTTGTGTTGCTGGATGTAATAATGAACATAGTGGTTGTCATTTACTTCCGACATCTGAGCGGCTGAAGATGCAGTGGATTACGTTTGTTTGTGAAGGGAATGCGCCTCCCGATCTACATATATCCGTTTATGTTCGCGCGAATTATTTGTGATCAAGCTTCACTTACAGCAGAAGTGAGTATAAGGGTTTTTTTAATGATTTTTTGCGATCACCTTTCCTAATAACGTGCTAGTTAGCAAGTTTAGCGGCTAAACGCGGCTAAATGCAGGTAAAGTAAACAGGCTCGTCGCTCCACAGAGAGTAGAGAGGGGCGGGGCAAGCAGAGCTCATTAACATTTAATACAGCCTCGACCAGAACAGGATGATTTTTGCAGAGCTGATTTTGGCAAGGTAAAAAAAGGTCTTATTTACACTACAATTGAGAAATTTTAAATAAAGTATATTATAGACTTTTCATTAAGATCCTAAAGAATCATATCAGCTTTAAATTATACATGTGAAATCTGAAATCAGAACATTATAATGTAATGTATGAAATGTAGGCTATCCATTTGGAGATTTGATTAGATTATAATTGCATTGCAGTCACCATGAAATCATGATATATTTTATTGGATATCTCAGTGTTTATTATAAATGAGGGCAAGGAAGGGGAAAATAACTGCACTGACTGCAGCATTTAGCTAAAATCCAATTAACTGACCCTCACAAAGACCCTCTCCGCTTCGTTACTGTCGCTACGTCATACCTCAGTTTAAGCAGAACCTGAACCGATCATCTCTTCCTTACTAGTTATAGCACAAAATAAACATGAATGAACATCAGAAGGTATCTTGTTTCAACCGCAGAAAGACATCAATACACACCATTTTTTAAGTTCATGTCCACTGACCTTAATCTACTATCCTGTCTGGTATGTTTGTTGGACAAAATGGCAGAATCTCCGTTATGAGTGCTCAGATTATCTGTCAGTCAAACTCCCAGCAAAGGGTAAATTCCCAACGGACAAAGTCATGTCCCAACCTACATTTTTTCTAATTTTTGAAGCTGTTTCTCTCAGAAATGTGTCACAGTAAAGGTCCTTGATCACAGCGTCAAAAATTCTCGTCTGAAATTTTCACACATTAAAAGATAAATACAGCGGAACAGCTATCTATTCGCAATCTCAGGATTGGATGGACCCAATATTTCTTTTAAAGAAGAGAGAGAACAACAAAATCATCCTCACTACTTGTAGACTCCATTTTGTATTGTTTTGCAAATTTATGTGCATCCCTAATTATCATTCTCATCATGCCACGGAGAATTATGTGAAAAGTAAATTTCCATGCAAGTTTTCTGCATCAAAAAAACAACTGAGTTGAATTTTCTGAAAATACATGTCCTAGGGCCCAGTTTTACTAACAGCTTGTGTCAGCGCAAAACGTCTTTTGCCATTAAAATTGTACTGTCAGCTTTTACTGAAGACACACAGTGAAGAATTAGCACTGAAAAGGCGTGGACACAGTTATTTTTGCGCCTGACCTTATTGAATATGCATTTGTAGGAGTTTTTTTCTTTCAAACGCAAAATTTATGTGAGTAGAGTACAGAGACAGAGCGCATTTAGGCCACGCCCACACCGGGGGGGAAACAATCCAATGCTTTTAAAAACGTAGTTATGTTTTGTTTTTTTTTAGCTTGTTTACTGTACACCTTGTCACATAGCAGCTTTTAGACATTGCTCTGTTTTTTTGTAATAAGTCAGAAAAGACAAGGAGGCGTCTTCCTACAATACAAAGTCAATGGAGAGCGTTGGATTGTTCTTCCCCCGGTGGGCGTGGTTTTCAGATTATGACACGTGTCGCTCTGTCTCTATTCAAATAAATCATGCAACGTGTTTTACTAATGTTTGCACTCGACAAATTACTGGCATTTGCACCATTATTTTCAGCCCCCAAAAAAGCATATCTTAACTTATTTTGTGCTTGAAATGGCTGCAGTTATTGTTGGCAGGAGGAGGTACAGCAGAGAACAGAGATTTTTAATTTGCTTCAGGAAATAAAAGACGACTTGGAACCCCCAACTAGCAGTCAGTGGAATTGCGCTCTCGTGCTAATTTGCCCTGTTTAGTAAAACTGGCCCTATGTGTCTGACACAGCAAGCATTAAAAAGTTTTAAATGAGCCGTTCCTATAGAAAACAATAGAACAACTCCAAGGTCATGGGTTTGATTCGGGGAAAGCTTGACCTAATTAATTGTATACCTTGAATGCAATGCAAGTGCATTCAAAAAGCATAAACATAAATGTCCTTGTAAATCTAAGATTTTATTTTTACCAGCTTCATTCGTTTGGTGCAAAATCCTGCTCTGCATAACTGTTTATTAAACCTCAAATATGTTCTGGTATGCTGCAATTCTGCAGCACAAGCCTGTCGCATAACGTCGGGTTACGACACGGTGCAAGAGGTAAACAAGAACATAAGGTGCAAAAGAAGGTCTTTGTGGAGGTTCAGGCTTCAATTTGTTCTATATATTCCCAGCCACACGCAGCCTTTACTTAGAACAATGCCAGATGAGCATTTAATATTTCATAAGCTAATTAAAGCTCAGGCTTCAGGGCGCTGGAGAACATGTGAGCGTGTGCGCTATTAGAGATACGGTCCGGTGTCTCCAAGCGTTCCCTGTTAGATGTCCTCATGGGCGTATGCCAACGAAATTCAGCCCTCAAGGAATCATGAAAATACCAAAGGATTATTTCAGTCCTTCCCTAGAGAGAGCGTACGTATACATACCCGTGTCAAGGGTTATTCCGGTCTCCAAAGGGCGTTCAGAGAGGAAAAAGAGAGATAGAAGCAGACAGACAGAGAGGGAGAGCGAGCGAGAGCATATGTCAGGTGGAGTGCAATCACTGCGGTATTATCATATGAAAGACCTCCCGTCTCTGTGCATGGATTGAGCTGCAGTGGGGTTGTATTAGGTGACTAGGCTTTTATAATCCCCCTGACATATTTTCATGCAGATCTGATGGGCATGAGTACCTGCGGATCGCGCGGCGGTCGTGGGCGCCACGATACTTGCCGGGACCTGATGGGAACCCCTGATTCACACTGGGGAGATTTTCATAAAGCTGCCTGTAGAAGGAGCGTGTAAATATCACTGTGAATGTAGAGCCCCCCACAGGGAAGACAGCTATGAACTCAAAGCTGATTGCCAGGTAATCATAGATTTGCACACAATATATTTATATTCACTCGGATGTAAACGAGGCAGGTCGCGACACAGTGTGTTATTTAACTTGCAGCCGTTTGCCAGCGGGAAGATGTGTAACTACAGAAGCTTCTCGCTGTGTTGTTTGGGAGTAAAAATTGATGTTGTCCATAAATAATTTGCCTATTTCATCCTTATTTTGGGCATGATGTGGTACAACTGCCTCTGAGCCATAGCAGAAATGATGCACAGGCCTGTGAAACTACTGAAAATGATTCAATTTCTTTTCTAATTTATTGCAAAATTGTATTATCAGTGTAACAAATTAATTTTTGTGTACCCTTTCAAACAATGACTATGATTTGGAGATCCATCTTTTCACACTGAGGACAACTGAGGGACTCATATGCAACTATTACAGAAGGTTCAAATGCTCACTGATGCTTCAGAAGGAAACACAATGCATTGAGAGTCAGGGGTGAAAACTTTCGAACAGAATGAAGATGTGTACATTTTTCTTATTTTGCTCAAATATCATATATTTTTCAGAAGCTACAGAAGATACTGATGTTTCCCAGTAGACAAAATAAGTCAAATTTACCTTGATCTTCGAATTCAAAAAGTTTTCACCCCCCGGCTCTAAATACATTTTGTTTCTTTCTGGAGCATCAGTGAGCATTTGAACCTTCTGTAATAGTTGCATATGAGTCCCTCAGTTGTCCTCAGTGTGAAAAGATGGCTCTCAAAATCATGCATTTATTGTTGGAAAGGGTTCAAATACACAAAAATGCTGAAAAACCAAAGAATTTGTGGGACCTGAAGGACTTTTCTAAAGAACAATGGGCAGTTTAACTGCTCAGGACAAACAAGGGACTCATGAACAAGTATCACTAAACAAAAAAGCACAGATGTGAATCATTCAGGTAACAACACACTATTAAGAATCATAAAACATACTTGCATTTTGTATGATCCCTCTTATTTTGGTAAAATAATTCATATTTTGCAGATTCTGCAAGGTGTATGTAAACTTTTGACCTCAACTGTAAATGGTCCTAAATCACATACAAAAGTCACTGAAACAGTAAAAAGGTGCTAATATTTACCATTTAGATACTAATATGTACATTTGATGTACAATTATGTACATTTAAAGTACTAAAAGATACCTTTTAGGGATAAATAATATACAAAGGTGTACCTTTGGAAGAGCTACCACCCCAGTTTTAGTTTTTGTAGCTTTTTTCTGAGAGTGTATAGAGAGTGAGGATGAATCACACTTATCAGCACAATGTATGAGCGTAAGGACCATTTGGAATGTACTGATTCACAAAAAAATAACGTCACATATGTGAGAGAGGACCATTTTGATCACTGATTCACCAGAATGAATGAGACTTTACAATACTACACAAGAGAGAAATGTTTAAAAGTGCACCTGTAACATTTATGTCTGTCTATGAGACACATTGTCTGTCGGCTCAAATACACACACACTCAGACAGAGCACTCTCCATGGTCGTCTTTGTGTTTTATGGTGCAGTTTAATTGTAATAGAGTAATAAAGCTCTTGTGAGGCAGGGAACATGTGGGATCAAAAAAGAAATGCCTGAGATTCCTGAAGGGATGAAAACTCCAAAAAAGCAAAACATTCACAAACTATGTCCAGAGGACTGGGTGTGCAAATTAATTAGAAGTCTTGCAGATAAACACAGTCCCAGTGGCTCTTTGGCCTCTTTTATTAATTACTTTTTTCCCAATTCCACAAGTCTGAATCTCTTTCTCTCTCGCACTGATAAGAAACAAAGAGAGATGAAAGGAGCGGTGGAAGTGCAGAGCAGGTGTTCACCATGTGACTCAAACATGCCTCACGTGGAGTAAACAACACATTCACAACCATTACAAAGTCAACAAGACCTGCAGGTGCCAACATCCATCTGATTTACCAAACAATGCTCAGTAACAATCTGGGTTGATGTAGAATGTAGGTTCAAATCCTGCAAATTGTGATTTACAGTATGAACTATCTCCGTTTGCTTCAGATGTACATTCTCATTAGTAGCACTGTGTCTTAACTAGGTGTAATGTAACTAATTGATCCTTCATTCAAAACTACAGGACAACCATTTTTGGTCCATGACCCATTCTGTAGTTTACAAAATTCCAAATTATGTTCTTAAAGGGATAGTTCACCCAAAACATAAAAATTACCAAGACATCCTAGGTGTTCGGAAGCCAGAGATTACTGTTTATGAAGTTTTAAATATGGATATTTTTCCCCCTGGAGATGTGTGGAGAACTTTTATGATGGATGGATACACTTTCGACACCTATTCACTGCCATTATAAAGCTTGGAAGAGCCAGGACATTTTTTTAGTATATCTCCGATTGTATTCACCTGAAAGAAGAAAGTCATGTGAGGGTAAGTCATGAGATCATTTTCATTTTTGGGTGAACTACCTTTAATGACAATTAAAAATTCAGTTATACTGCACACAGTAAAACACATATAGAAAAATATCATGGTTTTAAAGTGCCCCTATTATGCCATTTTAAAGGTTGCTAATATTGTTTTAATAGACTCCCAAAACAGGTTTACATGTATGCAAGGTCAAAAAATACTTTCTCCAAAAATAGATTTAATTTTACCCCATTACTAAATGATTCATAAACAACTCGTGCGAAGCAGTTAGAAGAATCAGTCTCTCTAAACCCCTCCTTTCTGTGAGCCCTCACTGCTGTGATTGGTCAGATGGCGTAGTCCTTTATGATTGGTCTACCGCGTACGGCGTGTCGGAAAACGACTGACTGACAGCCCTGGATACCTGTCAATACATAGAAAAGATGGCATCGATTTTACCATAATAATTCCAGCCAGAGTCTGATGATGAAACGGCTGAAGTGGCTGATCAACAAGTTAGCATGGTCTACCTTAGAAAGTGCTGGCAATTTGCTTATGTAAGCGAACCAGGCACAACTCTGCGTTGTAAACTTCAACTTTGTATAATGCATTAAGCGGCTTTCACACCGAACGTGGAAAGCGGCAAAAGTTCATTTGAACAACTCATTTGGACTTTGTCCGCAGCATGCGCGCTCCACTGCGCATGCGCTTTGGTCGAAACAGAAACAAGCCGTCCTCGCGAGGCGGAAGCAATTGAAACGAATGGATTTCATAGCACAGCGCTTTCCGCATTCGGTGTGAAAGCCGCTTCTTGCGCCATCCTTTACCATTACTGCAACTAATGAGACAGACAGAAAGTCAAGCTCCATCAATCACAAATTGTCAGACTACAGTGGACCCACAGCTGAACAACAGAACTACAGAAGCGTGATTTAGCAGGTTAGCATGACATGTGCAGGGTTGTTACACAACATAACATGCACAACTACTTATTTTGAACGATCGCTAGAAAATACAATCTTTGTAGATTCATCATCTTTTGGAAGTGAATATAAAACAATTTTACTCACAGCGTATGATACAGCGTCTTCCGTATAATGTACATGTAAATTTCCATGTGAGGTAAACCACATGGAAATTTATGGGCCGGCAAGTTGTTTGTGATGTAGAACGTGGACGGCAAATGTGTTACTTCGTGATGTGTGGCCGTAACAGTAAAAGATTCGAAATCCTGACGACTCGTTCAGGCAAATGTGAGCCGACTCTTTTTTTGGATAGACAATAACTTTATTTAACGTGCACTGTCGGCTTCACAACTTTGCAGATAGTTTATGTTCACATACAGCTACATGACACACTACATAAAAAGGTCATATTTGAAAAGGCATAATAGGGGCACTTTAAAAGACATAGAAATAGTGCACATGTAATATGGACTACTTATCTAAATTATTTGATACTTTTATGCATATATTTGGTCATTTTGGAAGCTTGAAAGCAAGTAAATAATGACACAATTTAAATTTTGAGTGAACTACACTGAAAAAAAAAAAAAAAAAAAGTCTGTAAAATAAAAGTAAAAAACGTCAGCTGTGGTTTCCAGAATTTTACCGTAAAAAATATGGTAGCAACATTTTAGGTTTTACGATTTTAACTTTAATTTACATTTAAATACTGTAATTTCATTAACTGATATAATGTTACTATACCAACCTATTGAAGTACTGAAATCTGTTTTGTACCTTTGTAATACACTGATAACCACCAAAAGCAGGTGTTGATGAGAAAGTCACATGATGAACCAAAGCTCATCACAAGCAACTTTTGAATAGTATGATATGTATAGAAGGTGCACAGTGTCATTTACACAAACACCAAACACCATCATGATAACAGACATGAAACTGAAATAATGCAATAAACATTTAACAACATTAGATGTAACATACAACCCTAATGTACAAAACTGATAAGAAAGAAACATAGTCTGGGAATATAAATTTACAGTTATTCACTGTAAATTAAACATTCTTTTCATTTCCAAAAATGGTATACTACTGTAAAATTACATGTAATGTCCAATACAGTTTTTCACCGTACATATGGGAACTTACCGTTAACCATTTGATAGGTTTTACTGTAGCATTTTTACTCTTTTACTGTTAAATTCACGGTCACTTTTTACAGTGTCCCTATTATACACCATTTAAAATCTTGGTGTTTTTAAAACGTTATTATTATTATTTTGGTTTGGAAAAGTATTGATCAAAAACACATTAAAAATATTACAATTTAAAATACCTATTTTCTATTTGAATGTGTTTTAAAATGTAATTCAGTTTCATGTGATCTTTTAAAAATCATTCTAATATGCTAATATTTCTGCTCAAGAAACATTTCAAAAACAAACAAACAAAAAAAGTTTATAGGAGTAATATTTTTGTGGAAACTGTGAAACAGTTCCTTACTTTATTACTTTTGTTAAACTTCTGAATAAAAATATTAATTTGCTAAAATGTAAATATTATATCTGAAACATAAGCTGATGGGATGATAGCAGTCCTTCATCAAGGACTTATTATATAAGTATAACTGCAGACCAGGAGCTCACATACTCGCTCACAATCACGCATGTCATAACACAATCCACAGGTGAGTCTGGCGCTCTTGTTTTTGGCTTCTCACCTCCGTGTGTGAGCTGTTATTGTTACCACAGTGTGTTTGCCTCCTCCTGTGTGAGTCGTGTACTGAGGTAATGCTGTTTGGCTTTTCAACAACGCAAAGCTTTTATATGTGTGCTTGTTGTAGCCCATAAGTACTTTGAGAAGGCAGGCAGAACATAAAAAGATGTGGAATACTGCTGGTTCATTTTTTCCATTTGTTGGCCATTAGCAAATGTCTTGTCTATATACAGTACAATATAATGTCAACATTTGATGGGCTCAAGGTTAAGTGAATTTTGAAGCATTCCATGCAAGTATTCCATGCATGCAGAAAATGTTACATAATTTACAGTATGCATACTAAACTATGTATACTGTAGCAATCGTTCTAGTACTTCTAGTTGAAAGTGGGCAGAAAAAAATGTGAGCTAGATTCAGACATGCGTTATGTTACGAAGCACGTAAACTAACCGCTGTATCTGCAAACAGAGTCTTTATCGGTCACTAGTCTGTGTGCTCTTGCACTGCTGATGAATAATAACACAACAGAGTTCAGCACTGCACAATGGAAGGCCTGGAAAGCGAGGCACAGAGATCTTCATGCTGTAATTAGCTAAAACAGGTTCCTCGCACATCATGACTCAAGATCTTTTTATAGTCGGTGGGCATGGCGCTAATTCATCTCTTCCCACCTGAGTTCTCCTATGTCTTCCCACTCAGTTACTGTAAAACACCTTTCGTGAGTGTTTTACCGCACACAACAAGAAATAAATAAATAAAAAAAAAAAAAAAGGAGGGAAGGATAGAGATAATAGTGTTATTAGACTGTATTACTAAAGGGTGTTAAGCGCAACGCTGGGACTTTATTCACAATATAGCACAGTCTGCAAAGCCTGACTGAGTTTGTCTTAGTGTTACTACTAAATTAATAACATATTAAGCATTTCTAAAAGTTTTACTCCCTGACAAATGTTACTATTTACTATTATGTACACTTTAATTCAAAGTTTGGGATCAGTAATTATTATTTTTTTTAGGAAGTCTCTTATGCTTATCAAAGTTCCATTTACAATAATTTATAATAATTATAATAATTTATAATTTAACAATAATTTATATTCCATTTATAATACAGAAAAAAGTATATATTATTATTATTATTATTATTATTGTATGCTTTAAATTGTAATTTATTCATGTGATGCAAAGCTGAATTTTCAGCATCATTACTTAAGTCTTTAACATGATTCTTCAAAAATCATTCTAATATGCTGATTTATTATCATTGTTGGAAACAGTTGTGCTGATTTTTTTATTTTTTATTATTATTATTTTTTTTTTTTTACTGTGATACTTTTTCAGGATTTTTTGATGAATAAAAAGTTTAAAAGAACAGCATTTATTCAAAAAGGAAATCTTTTCTACGACAATATAAGATTTTACTATCACTTTTTATCAATTTAACACATCCTTGCTGAATAAAAGTATTAATTAATTTCAAAGAAAGAAATAAAGGAAAAAAAAAAAAATACTGACCGTAAACTTTGAATGGTGTATATTTTCACAAACTATTTATAAATAAATAAATAAATAAATGCTGTTCTTTTAAAAGTTTTATTTATCAAAGAATGCTGAAAAAAAGTATCACTGGTTCCAAAAAAATATAATAAATTATAAATGTATATTAAAATAGAAAACCACTATTTTAAATTGCAATAATAATTGCAATAAACAATATTGTCTAACATATATATATATATATATATATATATATTTTTTTTTTTTTTTTTTTTTTTTTTTTTTTTTTTTTTATGCATCCTTGATGAACAGAAAATACTTTAATAAACATTAAAAATCTTACTGATCCCAAAATTTTAAGTGGCAGTGTATATATTATTATAGTATTTATTGTTTTTAATTAGTTTTTGTAATTTTATATTAATATAGTTATAAGTTATATATATATATATATATATATATATATATATATATATATACATATACATATAGTATAACATACATGAGCATTTTTAGTATTTATTTATTTGTTTGTTTGTTTATATTTATTTATTTATTTTATATTTATTTTTGCTTCAACTTATTTTGTTTCAGTTAATTGTTTCAGGCATTTGTTTTTCTAATATTGCATTTTTTACTCACAGCATTGTTCTTGTCTCCATAAATAATGTAAATATATTAAATATATACTATGCTATATATTGTGTATTTTAGCACAGTTAGGACATTGAGCTGGTCATTTCTTTATTGTGAATAGAATAGTTTACGTTCCAACAAAAATGGAATATATATTTTGAATAACTGATTTTCCAATTAGATTACTATTTGCATCTGTCTACCTCATTTTTGTCTTAATAATGCAACAGAAGATGCTGTGGGTCATGTGACTGCATCATGTGACTCTGTCAAATCCCTTGTCCACTGCAGCAGGGCTTCCTGACCTCTGTGAAGGACATTGAGCTCTGTTGCATCCCACTAAAGCTCGGTTTGGGAAATGTAGTTTTTTTGTGCTGGGGACAGATGATGGACGTTTATTGGGTCAAGAAGACATTTATTGGGTGATTTGCGGCATGTTGGGGTCTGCAGCAGGGAGCGTGTGAGCTGGGCTCAGCAGGAGACAGCGCGGCAGGGTGCTGAGGTGGAACCGGAGAGAGACTGCTTAGCAACCGCAGGCAGCCCCAATGTGTCACTCACCAAGAAAGCATGAATGAGTTACGGTGAAGGTGGTGTGCACACACTTACACGCACACATACTCCCCCTCTCCCTCTTTCAATCTTCAGTACGTGCACACAAGCACACTCATGCATGCAGGCACTCAAGTGGGTAATCTACATGTTTATCAATTCATAAACACACACATACATAGGCAAATAGGTGTGATCTAATAGAAACAGTGAAAATTGCTTATGCTGTAGATACAGCCCTACATGCATAATGTAATGTGTGAAGATGTGCGAACACAAACACATATCCGTTTTGGAATCAAGGAATCAGTCCATATAACACAGAGCAGTGATACTGGTGGGTTATGAACCGAAAATACGTTGCATGTTTAAGAAAAAAAAAACTAAATGCACATAATAAATTGGTGTGTGTGCAGTTATTTTGTTTTATTTTATTTTATTATTTTTATTTATTATTTTATTATACTGTGTTTTATTTTATTTTATAAGTTGCTTGATGCCCCTGGTGTGTGTAGCTTTAATTTAATTTAATTTAATGTTATTTTATTTTATTTTTATTGTATTTTATTTTACTTTATTTTGTTTTAAGTAGCTGATGCCTCTAATTTGCATGCAGTTATTTTATTTTATTTTATTTTATTTTATTTTATTTTATTTTATTTTATTATTTTTTATTTTATTATTTTATTTTATTTTATTGTTTTATTTTATTTTATTTTATTTTAGTTTAGTTTAGTTTAGTTTAGTTTAGTTTAGTTTAGTTGCTTGATGCCCCTGGTGTGTGTAGCTATTTTATTTTATTATTTTATATTTTATATTTTATTTTATATTTTATATTTTATATTTTATATTTTATTTTATTTTTATATTTTATATTTTATTTTTATTTTTATTTTATTTTATTTTATTTTTATTTCATGTTTTATTTTATTTCATTATACTGTGTTTTATTTTATTTTATAAGTTGCTTGATGCCCCTGGTGTGTGTGCAGTTTTAATTTAATTTAATTTAATTTAATTTAATTTAATTTAATTTTATTTTATTTTATTTTATTTAATTTTATTTAATTTTATATTATTATTATTATTATTATTATTATTATTATTATTATTATTATTATTATTGTATTTTATTTTATTTTGTTTTGTTTTAAGTAGCTGATGCCTCTGGTTTGCGTGCAGTTATTTTATTGTTTTATTCCATTGTGTTTTATTTTATTTTATTTTATTTTATTTTAGTTGCTTGATGCCCCTGGTGTGTGTGCAGGTCTAACTCACACAACACACAAGCAAACAAACATTTTGTAGTGCAAAATTCTTTGACATCTGCCCAAGGACAATGAAGGCCTTGAGCAAAAGAGTCACATCTGAACCTCTGCTGTTTTTCTAGTTTCATTCTGTTGCAACAAACATACCAGCACCGACAGGGCTCACAGTGATGCCATGTGGCTTGTGATCATCACTTCTTTGCTCATGAACAAACTCATCTGTGTGTGCAGAGCTTGCAGAAAGCTCCACAGATTTCCACAGAATTAGGACACCCATCATTCAGAAAATTCCAACATTTTGGACAGTTTCATAAGGCTTTGGGTTACCAGCAAGAGTGCACTACTCTTTGTTTAAATCCACTGCACATAATCCAGTTCTGGACCCTTTTCCCCCTGGTATGCCCCTTCCTAAACAGCATAAAGTCAAAGCCAAATGATTAACATAAAAAAGCTCTTTGGATTTACAAGGTTTTTGATTGTTTTAATGTAGCTCCTTGGCAGTCCGTTTGGACGTTCTTGAGTTTTGTCAGCCAAGTTGTAAAAGTCTGACCTTGATTTTCCCCGACTGAGACAGAGTTGCATTGTGGTAGCCAGTGACATCATCAAAAAGGGGACACTAATTGAACAGAGATCCGTCGGGTTCCTGTGATCATAAAACATGATATGCTTAACATTTTTCAGCACATGACCTTTTTCCGCAAAAGGTCTGGCATTTAAAAGTCAGAAAGGCTAAGGAAGGAAGAGAGAATACAGCGCTGCAACAATCTTTCAGCAGCCTTAAAGAACAAAGTGTCAATGATGTAGAACATAAAGGATTACACAGACAATTAAGCCTCTCATTGACTCCATCATTAACGCACAACTTTCTTAAATACACACAAACACGTGCAGACACACTTGCCTGCCTACAGAACGGGATTACGCTGTTGATTTAGCTTTGGATGGGGTGCATTTTAAATGACTGCCTGTCTATCACATGAGTGCTCTTATTGATAACCTGTAAGCACCTTAAAACTGCGGCAGCCGCCGTTGCTCAGCCGTGTCTTGCTGTGATGACCTCATCATCAGCTGCTCATGTTTCTTCTGCTTTAAACCTACTAAGCTGCTTACCTAGACGGCTTTCGGGCATGTTTCTAATGCAAAGGCTGTCTCAAATTATTCTGATACCTTCTAAGTTCTAATTTGCATGTATCCTGCATGAATAAGACAATTCCGCAAGTGACAAGCTCAGTGACAAAGTTTTGTCCGAGTTGATTAATGGAGCCGAGGTATATGTGAGGGTATTTTTATTCAGTTCTTAAAATTATTGATACTCCTTGTCTTTATCTTTTTTAGGTTATCTTTTTTTAGACTATTGCGTCACTGAATTAACCACAAGCTAAATTCAGAATCATCTCATAAAGAACTTGTTTTTTGTGTTGCTTATGTTTGTGTGTGAATGAATGAGGCATTGTGTACTTTATTATTTTTGTGTGTTTTGAGCTTGTTTTGTTTTATGGCAAGCAGATACATTCATATCTAGATGACTAGATAGCTTGTCTAGCTAGCAGAATCTAAACTGGAACATTTTGTTTTGTTGTTTTGTTAGAACTAGATACATTGCTAACTAGATAGCTTGTCTAGCAGACTCTAAAGTTTTGTTTTGTTGCAACTAGATACATCAGGTCAGGGGTCACCAAACTTGTTCCTGGAGGGCCGGTGTCCTGCACAGTTTAACTCCAACTTTCCTCCACACCTGCCTGGAAGTATACCTGGTAAGACATTGATTAGCTGGTTCAGGTGTGTTTGATTAGGGTTGGAGCTAAACTCTGCAGGGACACCGGCCCTCCAGGACCGGGTCTGGTGATCCCTGCATTAGATAGTCTAGCTAGCAGACTCTAAACTGGAACATTTTGCATTTTTTTCTTTTCTTGCAGTAAGATATATTGTTAGGTACAGTCGTGGCCAAAAATACTGGCACCCTTACAATTCTGTCAGAAAATGCAATGCTTCTCTCAGAAAATGGTTCCAATTGCAAATCTTTTGGTATTCATGTGCTTATTGTTTTTGTTTGCACTGCAACTACACACACACACACACACACACACACACAAATACAAAACAAAACAAAACAAACAAAAAAAAAACAGAGAAAAGTCAAACTTGATAAAATTTCACACAGAACTCAAAAATGGAATGGACAAAATTATTGGCACCTTGTCAAAATTGTAAAAAAATAATAACTTTTTAAGCATGTGATGCTCCTGTAATTTGTATTTAGACACACCTGTGACAAGTAATAGGTGTGGGCAATATAGTAATCACACTTGCAACCAGTTAAAAATGGAGAAAAGTTGACTCAACGTTTGTGTTGTGTGTCACACTGAGCATGGAGAAACGAAAGACGTGTAAAGAGTTGCCTGTGGATTTGAGAGAAAAAATTGTGGAAAAACATGGACAATCTCAAGGCTACAAGTCCATCTCCAGAGATCTTAATGTTCCTGTGTCCACTGTGCGCAATATCATCAAGAGGTTTACAGCCCATGGCACTGTAGCTAACCTCCCTGGACGTGGACGGAAGAGCAAAATTAATACAAAATTACAGTGAAAGATTGTTTGAATGGTGGATGAACCCTGATTAACTTCCAAACAAATTCTGCAGACACAGTGTCAGCTCGCACTATCCATCACCATCTGAATGAAAAGGGACGCTATAGTAGGAGACTCAGGAGGACACCACTGACACAAAGGCATAAAAAAGCAAAACTGGAGTTTGCCAAAACTTATGTGACAAAACCACAATCCTTCTGGGAAAACGTACTATGGACTCATGAGACAAATGTATAGCTTTTTGGTAAAGGACATCGTGGCACTGTTTACAGAAAAAGGAAAGAAAAAGAACACCGTCCCTACAGTCAAACGTGGTGGAGGTTCAAAGATGTTTTCGGGTTGCTTTGCTGCTTCTGGCACTGGATGCCTTCAATGTGTAAACGGCATCATGAAATCTGACAATTACCAAAGAATTTTGGGGCGCAATGCTTGCCAGTGTCAGAAAGCTGCGTCTCCACCAGAGGTCATGGGTCTTCCTGCAGGACAATGACGTGAAACACACTTCAAAAAGCACTCAGAAATGGTTACAAACAAAGCACTGGAGAGTTCTGAAATGGCCGGCAATGAGTTCAGATCTGAATCCCATAGAACACCTGTGGAGAGATCTCAAAACAGCAGATGGGAGAAGGCATCCTTTAAATCTGAATGACCTGGAGCAGTTTGCAAAAGAAGAGCGGTCCAAAATTTCAGTAGAGAGGTGTAAGAAACTCATTCATGGTTACAGGAAGCATTTGATTTCAGTTATTTTTTTCCAAAGGGGGTGCTACCAAATGTTAAGTTAAGGGTGCCAATAATTTTGTCCAGTGCATTTTTTGGGTTCTGTGTGGAATGATATCAGATTTGACTTTTCTTTTCTTTTTTTTTTTTTGTTCCAATGCAAACAAAAAAAGAAATAAATAAATAAACATGTGAGTACCAAAACATTTGCAACTACAACAATTTTCTGAGAGGAGGGTTGCATTTTCTGTCAGAACTGCAAGGGTGTCGATATTTGTGGTCTTGACTGTAGATAGTTTTTTGCAGCTAGATACATTGTTTGCTTGATAGCTAGTCTATCTAGCAGTCTAAACTGGAACATGTTGTTTTTGTTTTGTTGCAACTAGATATATTATTAGCTAGATAGCTAAACTAGCTAGCAAACTCTAAACTGAAACTTTTTTTTTTTTTTTTTGGTAGGAGGATTCCATATACCCTAAAACAATGAATGATGATAACAACAGTAGTTCTGAAAGATGCCATATATTTAAAATACAGACAAAATATGTTTCAGTGTTTTGGTTCACATCATATTAGCTAGTTAGAAAACCTGAGAAATATCTAGATTATAAACTCAGTATTGCATTACATTGCAACACTTTTATATACTGTTTATTTAGACTCACACAAGCTCCAGGAACAGTTGATGTTTCCAATCTAGACACAAACGTATGTCAGGGAGCCTCAGGATGCATGTGAAGTTATTCTTATGGCAACCAGATACACTGCTAGCTAGACAGACAGAGTCTAACAGCAACACAACATAGTAGTTTTTTTGTGAACTGTCAGGACAGTGACTTATGAAACAGGTTAGAACACTATCGCTGTTGACAGCTAGTCATCTCTCTAGGTTTTGAGAAGTAGCCTTGTGATCCCTTAATCCCTATTGACTGACCCTTTAGCTCTGAGCTACGGCTTGCAATTTTTGATTACTTGTGTGCATTCATTCATTCCTGTATCCACTCTTACATGCAGCATGATTTGTTAGTATTGATTATTCTATCTTCTCCTTTTTATAGGAGATGAAATATGTGAGCCATGACAAATATGGATGCGCAACTCCGTCTGAACAGACTAAACTTGTCAGCTACACAATTATTGACATCATTAATGTGAAATCAACAGTGTGGCATGAAATACATGTTGATTTTCATTTTGATTTAACAAATTAACATTCTTATGGTTGATTTCATTTTGACATTTCAGTCGAGTTCACATTGTAGCTTATTTTGGACCATTTCCCTGGTGAAAAAACCAGCATATGCTGGTAGGTAGGTTTTGATGCTGGTTAGGTATGTTTTGCTGCTGGTTTAAGCTGGTCCTTTGCTGGTTTATGCTGGTCCTTAGCTGGTTTGTGCTGGTCCTTTGCTGGTTTATGCTGGTCCTTAGCTGGTTTGTGCTGGTCCTTTGCTGGTTTATGCTGGTCCTTGACCAGCAACATGACCAGCATAAACCAGCAAAGGACCATCTTAAACCAGCTAAGGACCAGCTTAAACCAGCAGCAAAACATATCTAACCAGCATCCCAGCACCAAAACATACCTACCAGCATATGCTGTTTTTTTCACCAGGGTTCCCTGTTGAAAACAACAGCATATGCTGTTTAGCAATGTTTCGAAGCTTGGCAGCTGGTTTAAGCTGGTCCTTAGTTGGTCATGAGCTGGTTATGAGCTGGAAAACTGGTCATGTGGTGGTCCTAAGCAAATAGCTCCTGCATCTCATAAGCAGCTTAAATCAGCTCATGACCAACTTAGGATCAGCTGCCATGCTTTAAAACATTCCTAATCAGCACATGCTGTTGTTTTCAAGACAGGAAGCGACCTTCTGACTGACATCTAATACATCCAAACACGGTTTGTTTTGGTTTTACCTGCTGTTTTAGGGTTTATATACAAACCCTGTGTGCCCCTACTAGCTTTGCTAAATCAGATCAGAGCCTGCTGAATATGACTGTTTGATGGTCGATAACAGGTTGCGGGCATCTAGTGTCAGTGTTTCTGACACTAAAACAAGAGAGTGAACCTCAGCTGGAAATGACCTGATAATTATGGTAGTCAAACAGGGTTGCTTGTCCTTTTAATAAACCAGCCGAATCTTCTCTCCCATCATCATGACCCAACACAATCCTCTCATGTGCACCTCTCACAGTTGTCCTCCTCTTCTAACGGCCACTTACCGGCGTTACTCCGTAATGACCCCTATCAAAGCCGTGCGTCCACGGTCCATTAATGGTCTGAGTCACTCTCTCATGTACAACTCTGAAAGCCTCAAATGACCCTCTCGCTGGGAGTGAACACCAAACATTGCGACGATCCCCCTGCGTTCTTGACAGGTTTTTGTTAGGGGTTTTTTTAGTGGGTTTGTGGTGGTGGGTGTGAAATGAGCAGGCTGGTGCACAGATCAGATGGTGGCTTGTTTTAGACAAGGATCAGTTAGTTTGGTAATGAATAGGTTGAAAGCCGGGATCAGACTTTGTGCTCTGATAATGAAAGGTGTGATGTATCATACATCAGAATGCTTTATGGCCCGCCGAACAGCACACGGCACAAACACAAACAGACTACTGCCGTGTTCTGCGTGCTCTGAGTAAAAGACGATGCAGAATTTAAATACTGGGATGAAAACAACAAGAAAGTGTAGGAAGAAAAAAGCCTCAAGAAAGTGTAGGAAGACAAAGAGAGGTAGAAAGGAAAAGAGGGGAAGAAAACAGATTTATTTCACACCCACTCTCCTGCTCTGTACCTCCACACCATCAAATATTTACAGTGCCTGATACAGTCTTAATATCAACTAAGGAACCAGCAGAAATGGAGCTGCAGCTGGCCTGATGTATAGCTTTGATCAATGCTGAAGCAGCATAATTTTTTTATCCTCTTCATTTCAGTAAAACCAAAATAATGATCAACATGAATAAATTATAAACCCTCTGAGAAATGAACCTGTGACTGTAGCCACCATGAAATGTCTGTTCTGGGTGAGATCTCAGGCTGACAAAATGCTGTAATTTCGGACTTTGTGTTTTTGTTGAAATTGAACTGTGATAAGGTGAATTTGTGGCCCGAAATGACAGGGAGAATGTGATTGGCTGATAGGCCAAAGGCTTTGATTGATTTAGGAAATGAAGACTGTGCGTAATCTATTTAGGAATTGAGTACTGTAATCTAATTGATTTAGATGTGAACAAGGCTTTTAAATTGGCTGTGTCTCTGTTTGTGGGAAAAGATTTTACAGAACACTTGTACAACATCAAACATTAAAACGTAATTTTTCAGATTGACGTTTTAGTATTTTTTTATTTGCTCCTATATAATTTATTCATATTTTAAATGTAATGTAATTTTACATTTTCAGTTTTAATATATGCTTTTATATTATTTATTCATTGTAACTTAGCTTTAATATTAGCTTTAATATTTATATTTTCAGTTTTAATTAAAAATGTAATTTTTAGGAATTTGGTTATGTGCTTTTTTCATTATAGTTAATTCATTTTTATTTCAGTCTCATTTTTTTATAATAGCAGTACCTTTTTCATTTAGGGTTTTCATGTAATATGTATATTCTGTTTTATTTCAACTTTATTTCACTAACAGATTTTTTTTGGTAAGACTTTACAATAAGGTTTATTACTTCTACAGCATCTATTAATCTTAAAGGAGAAGTCCACTTCCAGAACAAAAATTTACAGATAATTTACTCACCCCTCTGTGATGCGCATACATAGTCTTTGTAATCCGGGTCAATACAGTTAGGGTATGTCGAGCTTCCGTCTCATTTTCTTTTTCAACGTCAAAATCATCCTATGTCACTGTTTTACCCTTTTTTTTTTTTTTTTTGTAAAGGGCATTTGATCTTCTCTGCATGTTCACTTTGTAAACACTGGGTTGGTACTTCTGCAGCAATGTAGGACGATTTTGAAGTTTTCGACATACCCTAACTGTTGACTGTAATGAACAGAAAAAACAGAGTTCACGCAGACTTAGACAAGATGAGTGTTGAGGTTAAAAAGTATATAAATTGACTGATTATTTTGCTAGATAAGACCCTTCTTCCTCGTCTTGGATCGTTTAGAGCCATTTGAAGCCGCATTTAAACTGCATTTTGGAAGTTCAAACTTGGGGGCACCATTGAAGTCCACTATATGGGGAAAAATTTGGGAATGTTTTCATCAAGAAACATAATTTCTTATCGACTGAAGAAAGAAAGACATGAACATCTTGGATGACAAGGGGGTGAGTAAATTATCTGTACATTTTTGTTCTGGAAGTGGACTTCTCCTTTAATGTTAATTTCTACATTTACTAAAGCATTATTAAAAACAAAATGTGTGCTTGTTAAGGAAGGAATAATTGACTTCGGTCCACTATTGTGCATTATTTTCTAAGAATTCAACGGACCGAAGTCAATTATCCCACGATTACCACACCTCAAGACATCGGTCAGATGATATATTTAAAGGCATTCATCCGTTTTTAGTCCTTAAAGGAACACTCCACTTTTTTTGAAAATAGGCTCATTAGAGTTAAACAGTTGAGTTTTACCATTTTCGAATCCATTCAGCCGATCTCTGGGTTTGGCGGTAGCACTTTTAGCATAGCTTAGCAGAGATCATTGAATCAGATTAGACCGTTAGTATCTCACTCAAAAATGACCATATATAATGATGATATTTTTCCTATTTAAAACTTGACTCTTCTGTAGTTACATATTGTACTAAGACTGACGGAAAATGAAAAGTTCCGATTTTCTAGGCTGATATGGAACTAGGAACTATACCCTCATTCTGGCGTAATAATCAAGGAACTTTGCTGCCGCACCATGGTTGCAGCAGGTGCAAAGAAATTACGCAGCACCTGAAAGTGACCAACACTAAGTTTATGTAGATCCAGAGTTGCAGCCGACAGAGTTGACGGCTGCGTATTATCATTGCGCCTGCTGCAACCATGGTACGGCAGCAAATTTCATTGATTATTACGCCGGAATGAATGTTGTACATGATGTAACTACAGAAGAGTCAAGTTTTAAACTGGAAAAATATCGAAACTTTGGTCATTTTTGAGCGAGATACTAACGGTCTAAACTGATTCAATGATCTATGCTACGCTATGCTAAAAGTGCTACCACCAGACCCGGAGATCGGCTGAATGGATGGAAAATGGTACAGCTCAGCTGTTTAACTCTAGGGGGAGTTGGAAAATGTGCCTGTTTTCAAAAAGTGGAGTGTTCCTTTAAAACGCTATTGTGAGTAGGATTAATTTCTTACACAGCTCAACCAGTGCCTCTGTTGCTAATTCCAAAACGTAATTTTAGACCTAGTAATGACGTTTGAGTCATTGATAGCGGACTAATGCAGTTAATAATGAAGTTTAAACAGACAGACAGACAAGCAGACGGATGAAGAGAGAGAGAGATTGAGAGATTAAGCCTGTGAATTACCTCTCTGAGTCTGTGCGTCTCTCAAAAGTGATTGGCAGCTGCGTCTCTACTAATAGCTTTAAGTTGATTTTCTTCATTTTCTTCAGGAACAGCGCCGTTGTTCCCTCGCTTGTAAGAAGTTATGTAGTTTTTAAGTTGTTAAACTTTTACTGATCAAATCGTCAAAGCAGCGCTAACAACATTAGCACGTATGCCAAGGTGTGTGCAAACTGTATCCCAGATAGCACACGTGCGTCTGCAAGATGTTTGTTAAAGATCTCTTGATCTGGAAAGCATCTGCTGTGTACAAACGTCTGGCAGACATGTCTGTAAGATGTCATTTTTACATACATTCTAAATCATAAACATCTTAAACACATCTAATAGACATCTATTTGACATCTGATAGGAAACATCCAACAGATGTACTGCAGATGAGCAAACTACATCTTGCAGATGTTTTTGCAGATGTAAATGCAGATGTCAAATAGAAGTCTCTAAAATGTACGTGTGCTAAGGGAGAGAGAGTGGGAGAAATAGAGTATGTGCTTTCCATACATAATAAAACGTAATTTTGTGGCAAAAACATGTTAATAATCTGTCATTTTTATCCTATTGTTTACTGTATTTATTTGTTTGGCCAGTGTCGTTGTGGGTTTTGGTTATTTTGCTGTTTTAGGCTGTAAGGACCTTTGAAATAACTAAAATCATGTGGCGAACTGATATAGACAATTAATGCGGTCAGGAGCTGCCTGGAACTATGTTGTACCTTCAGAACATTCTTCAGCCGATCAGATTCAAGCATTCAACAGCCCCGTTTATGCACTGTGAATTAACATGAACTAACAATGAACAACTGTATTTTCCTTAACAAAGATTAACAAAGATTAAAAATAGAGTAATAAATGTATTGTTTATTGTTTGGATAGAAAATGCAGTTAATCATTAATGTAGTTCCTTGTTGGAGAAAAAAACGAAGTTGAAACCAACCTTAGTTGGTCTCTCAACCAAGGCAGTTTTGTATTAAAGGTGGAAATGGGAGTCCAGCTGTCTGACCAAATAAACATGTTATACACCAAATTGGCCAAGCTGTGAGAGCTATCACAGGAAAGAAGAATAAATCTCAACTGCTTAAACAATAAGATGGAGAACAAACTGAGGAGAGGAAAAACAGTAATCTTGCAAATAGAAGTAAACAATGTGACTGCACAATGGACACTGAGATTTTTTTTTTCAAATTAAGAATGTGTGTGTCTTTGTCAGTGTTTATGTGTACTGGTGCATCTGTACATGTCCTTGTGAGAGTGCGGGTCATCTGCAAAAACACTGCAGAGCTCAGTCTCACCTGCAATGCACCAGCCCAGTGTATGCTTACCTGTACATCACTACATCAGCTCTCTCTCTCTTTTGCTCTCTCTTGTTCTGGCATTCGCACACATACGGTTTATTTTTTTATCTCAATAACTTTCTGCCCTCTCCTTCCCTGTAACAGCTGGGAGGTTTGCTCTCAGTGGAATTGTCTTCTTGGCCAGCGAGCCCAGAGCTGCAGATATATTGATCATGTTTAGTCTTCACGCCCTCTGGGGGACAGCGTGGGAGGGAAGTAGGGAGGGGGGTCTTTGTGAACGTGACCCGGGGTCTGTGACCATTCATGAAAAAGGCCAAAAAGAATTGCATTGACGTCTTTCAGAAACAGGAAGCTTCCTGGCCATTTGAACAGCCCAGCAGGACGCAGGGTGAGGAAAGCTACAGTACACAGAGACGTATTGAGGCAGAGACGTATTGATGGTGTCTTGTGCTGAATCAGCTTGATGTGGCCCATAAATTAATAATAATCGACCAGTGAAGCAGCACACATCATGGACATGGTACTCGTCCACGATCAGCTCATCATGCCTGACATTGCTGTTTCTCTCTCATGAATTTAAATGAATAATTTAAAAGGGCTAACTGGCCCAGTTTTACTTAACCTTCATTCTTCAACTTTGACCTTGTAGCTAATAAAATGCCAAAGGCCTTTGTATATATATATATATATATATATATATATATATATATAGTATGTAAGATTATAGGAGTAGTGTGTCCCAAAACTGTTTGCGTTAAAACAGTTCGCCAAAGATGCATCCAGTGGATTTCTTTAGTATAATGCTTGGAGATGAACACTTGCATTTGGAATAATGCATTTATATACTGCATAGCAGCAATAACTACATTGTTGTCACTTGATGTCGTCACATTGCATTTCAGATCAGTTATATTTTTGGTCCCACTTTATATCAGGTGGCCTAACTACTATCTGCTTCCATTTAAATTCATTATTTGATACACTGCACGTATTATGTACATACATGTTTTTACATTGTACTTGTATTTTTAAAAATGCCTGCATGTAATTACATCTGTAATTAAGTTCCACCCACCCTTAAACTCTTACCCATACCTCCAAACCTGTCCATAACCTTACCTGTATCTGACCTCAATAGCAGCAAGTGTTTTGCAGTACAATATGAAGACAGTAAGTATATAGTACTTGTTTTTTGATGTAAGTACATAGTAGTTAAGACCACTTAATATAGAGTGGGACCTTTTTACATTTTGTGTAAAAAAACGCATTTGCCATTCTACTCAAAAATTGAGTCAGGAAAGAGATCACATCTAATATAACTTCTTATTTATCCATTACATTGGGCATAAAAGGTCAAGTTGAGTGCACTGCATTGTAGGGTAAGGTATTTCATGCAGTAAGCTCTGGTGTATTTAACATTTTTGTCATCCAGGTTCTTTATGCAGGCTGTGTGCATACTACACGTACTGTGAACAGTGCTGTACTGCATCAGTGGTATCATAATCACAGGATTTTGGATTGTTAACTTCCTAGAAATCACAATTATAAATTGTAAACTCTCTGACTTCTACAACCTGACCGCTAAAATGTCATGTCAAAATGGTGATGGCTTCAGTAGGCAAATATCTTAATTAATACTACTGCTCGTATGTATCTTTACCACCTATTAACTTTAATATTGCACCCCTTCTTGCTTACTAAGTCCTTCTTTATATGTTTTAGCAGCTTCCATGCATTTTTTTCTGTGGTTTAGACAGCATCAGTTAGCAGAACAGTAGTAGTATCAGTAGTACATTTACCGTGCAATCCATACTGTTGTTTACATCCAAATATCGCCAATATGGCCGCACATCCGGGTAACTGACCAAATCGTGATGTGAGTGCAAGCCCTCTATTGTAAAATATCTTGATTGATCCTGATGGTTTTCTTGCAAATTAGAGAAAACGTTGTAAAAAAAGTATTATGAGGCTAGATGCCAAATCTGTTTTAGCTTGCTGTGACAAGCAAAGATGCCAAATCAGATGCTAGATGTTAAATCACATTCAAAACTAGCTTTAGCTTGTAAGCAAATGCATATTACTTGACAAAACAGTCTGTGGAAGGGTTAGGGTTGTGCCTGAATGGTGAATCTTTATTCGGAAAAGCACGGAAATCGAATAACGTGTTCTATAGTGTCACTAAAGGGTTAGCCGTTTACTAGCAGTAGCCTGTTACATTGCAGAAATAAAATTTCACATACCACATAAACAGAGCAAGGAGAGATGACTTATAGGACTATGGTGAATGATTTGCAGATCCTGAGCAACACTGACAAATATCTAATCTTTTAAAATGTGGTAAGTATCCGCAGAGTACGTGAAATTGTAAATTTCGAAAGTGAAAGTAAAAAGCGAGCCTGCATTCAAAAGCAATCTGTAGTACAGATCATTTACTTACCAAACACAAAAAACCTTTTGTAACTTTGTTTTAAAGAATGATTCAGGTCTTAATGTGTTCATGTTTCTCACATGTATGTTTTTGTGTTTCCTAAACATGGAATACAGATAATTGCCTTGCTAATACCTGCTCAAACACATATAGCCTTGCATAGGCTATCCACCGTACACATAGGTTAATGGGCTAACTGCATATCTTCAGTGGGATTTCAGGGGTCGATTCATGCATGTAGGTCTTTAAATTAGGCCGAACTGAACAAGCAAGCACAAACAAGAACAAATGATGATAAATGACAGGGAACAGTGCTGACAATGGCCACTGGGATATAACCTCTGTCTATTGGCTGACCAACAATATGCTGAATGGAGATGGAAATCCCTTGTCTGATAAAGTATTGATCGTTTTTACAGGTAGATCTGTCTGCCAGAGATAGATGACATCCTCAGCCTTCTCCCATGTGCCTTCATCTCAAGTCACGCATATTACGATATATATTGAATAGCAAATCTCAAAGGCTTTATTGGAGATATAGTATATAGCAAATCATAACTGCTTGATTGCTCTTAACTGACTGAGAGTAATCTTCGGATCCAGTCGTACATCTGAGATACTGTGTTTGTTGTTTGACTTAAGTGTGCAATCATGTGTGCGTTTGCTGTAAAAGCGATTCCTTCCAAATACTGCCTCCTGTTTTGAGAGGGATAATTGTTCTCCTCTGTCATGCTGTTAGCACGCTTTATTAATTATTGCTTGATTTAGGATGCGGTGAATGGTGTAATCATACCGTAACATGCCGTTTGAGTTATTGTAATTGAGCTGTCAGCGTCCTCATGCTACATGTCATTCTCAGACAGGAAAACTGTGCGTATTTAAAGTGCAGCAACAGTAGAATCACTGACATTGTGGCTCAGGGGTTTATTTATGGGGCATATTTAGCTCTGATGTATGAGTGCGCCTTAGCCCATCTCCCCCAGGGCATGTTAGAGGCAATTGAGTGGAAAAAAAAGCGAAGAAATTACTTTTCTTGTTTAGTGCTGAAAAGCAGAACGAGAAAAACAGAAGGGCACCAGCAACACCGCATGACTGTAATATCAGCGTGGTGATGACGCTTGACTGATCTTATTTATGAGGACAGGAGCGTTCATAAAGAAAAAGTGGCTAAGAAAAGTAAATGGAAGGGCACAAATGAATACTAAGCAATAGCATTAGTGTTCAGATTGGCTGTTTCATTTAGGTATTGCTGGAGACATGCAGTGAAAAATGAAGTCTTATTATAATATTCAGAACTTCCTACCCAGTCCAAAAAAGATCATGTACTCACCTTCATTTGTTTCTAATCCTGTATGATTTTAATTCCTGGTGTAACACATAAAAGCAAAATCCTGGACTCTCTTTTCCATAACTGAATGAGGAAGCTCAACAAAACAAAACAAAAAAAAAAAAAGCACAATATAGTGTTACACAAGTGGTCAATAGTATTTGCCTGCTAAGTTCCAAATCTGAAATTCATCCATTGATATTAAGTCATTTTTCACTGATGATCTTCCTCTCCAATTTGTTAATTTGTTATTATTTTATTTCTTTTTTTTTCCCCACTGTGTTGTGTATTTACATTTTTCCACTAAATAAATTAGTAATAGTACTATCATTAGGTTCATTAATGTGACCCTGGAACAACCGATCTTAAGTAACACTGGTATATTGGTAGCAATAGACAACAAAACATTGTATGGGTCAAAATCATTAGGATATCAAGTAAAAATCACATTCCATTAATATATTTTGTAAATTTCCTACCATAAATATATCAAAACCTAATTTTTGATTAGTAATATATATTGCTAAGAACTTCATTTGGACAAGTTTAAAGGTAATGTTCTCAATATTTAGATTTTTTTTTGCACTCTCAGATTCTAGATTTTCAGATAGTTGTGTCTCAACCAAATATTATCCTATCCTAACAAACCATACATCAATGGAAAGCTTATTTATTCATGCACCATATATACTTTTTATATGATGTACAAATCTCACTTTCAAAGTTTTCACAATTTTACAGTTTCTTTAAGTTTAAACCCAACTTTTATTTTGAGGGGTTGCTGTGAAGACCTTTAAGTTTCTGTTTGTACATAATACATAATATGACGATAGTTTTTCTCAAATGAAATGATAAAATGCTCATAAAGTGACTCTCCGAGCAGTTCTAGAGATTGTTTAAGTGCACTGACCTACTTTTGATTTATTCATTCATGCTTGTTATGCAGTAAATTCCATTTTCGTGACTTGATTCCATGATTCCGTCAGCGCTTTCTGCATCGTGGAAATCACGGGGACCTATAGTCTTCACAAATAAACACAAATATTTGAAGCCTAAATACATTTGCGAGAGGTAAAAAGCTAAACGTAGGCTGGTGGACTAGTTAATAGATGAGTCTCTTCACATCCAGATAGCAATAACTAAGTGGTTTACATGTATCTATATGTATTTATATTGTGTAGAAGCAGATCATAAAATGTTAATCCAGTCATATCCCTCAGTCCGAGAACTATGATGGGCTGTCCTTCCTACCTGTCAGTGTATGTATTTGCATACCTCTGTGCATCCTGTTCGCGCAGACATGATACTTCATCAGCGGGTTCCATTACGCTATTGCAGAATGAGTGAGAATGGACGGTGTTATTAATGTAATATTATGCACTTTGTACCATAATATTTTCTCACTGGTAAATGAGACATGAGGTAATCTGACAGCATTGCATTCAACCCTCCACCAACACCGTTTCTCATCATGTCACTGATTAGCCTCTACTCTGCCTGTGCATGCGTTCATATGTTTTGGAGGAGGCGTGGCTTTGGAGAGTGATTTGCGAGGTTGGGATCTTATGCTTTCAAAAATAGCTTGCTATTGTACGTCAGAATCTCAGCAGCAATAATAGGTCATCAGGTCTGTTTAATAAATATGAATTTCTCGCATACTATATAGTAGGTATATTATAGTATAGTAGGCATATTTGGACAGGAGGCAACAGTAGTTCATCATTCCTAGTCCTGTGTTCATATTAAAGATCCTTTATCTGCTAATTTGCACAAATGTCATAGCTACTGCATGTTCTTATCCAAAAAGAAAAGTGATTTGTCTGGACTACTATAGAGTGGGAAGCTTTTGATTCACCAGTGCTTCTGTTATCTCCTAGCCAGATTATCCAGCAAATGGCTCTGGATGGCAATCCAACAAAGCAAGGCTGCCAGTGCTGAATGATCAAACTTGTGAATTTAGTTTCAGCTTGCTCACAGAATCGCGTCCTACTTCAGTTCCACCTTCAGCTGACATTGCACCCACAACAGGTCTCGTCTGCTGCGGGCGCAGTGTTTCTTGAGCAGCCACATTCACCTGGCTTTATTTTGCACGGTTGAATTGCTAAATGTAAAGACACTGATCATACTTGTTCATGAATCAGAATGAATCAGCACAAGTGGTTTTCAAATCAAAAACTAACAGCTTTTTTCATAGATGTTTCACTTGCGGTGATCCAGATTAAAGGGATAGTTCACCCGAGTCATTTATTACTCACCCTCATGTCGTTCCAAACCCGTAAGACCTTATAGATCTGTCACTGTTTAAAAGAACTGATGTGCATAAATTATTCAGCCTTTTCTTCACTATTGTACTCAACTGCAAACCTGCAGCTCTATCTATCATTTTAAATGCGAAGAGGATGTTTACACAGGAGTCCTAAAGCCAATGCAGGAAAAAATGGTGTGTTTGATTTACTGGATCAAGAGAAAGTAAAACCAGCGTGTGTATGATTGTTTTTAATGTAAGGTCAAGTGTGTACAGACAGTCATTGGTTTAGTTAAGTGAAATAGAGTGTTGTGGTTTCACTGTGGCCATTTGTTATCTGCCGCAGTCAGAGTTTTGCTGTATGGAGGGTGTTTTATGCAAGTATTTTATGCATGACCCACATCTTTCTGGTTTAGAAGCAACTCCTCTTCATAAATGCTAATGTATGTAGAAAATGATGAAGTGCACTGTTAATGAATGCAGATAGTAAAATGTAAACTCTTCACAGCTCTCATTAGATGGCTCCACCGTGTGTGAACTCCATTGTGATGGGTGTGTTTGTTTGAAGCACAGCGAATTGTGGGAGGACACCTGCAGGTGAATGTAATCAGTTAAACCTAATACAGTAGAAGCAGATGCTAGTGAATGAGGTCTGAATTTGCAGCTATACAGCAGCGTTTACATGATCCGTAGTGTATCTGGGCTGATAAACTCCCGTCAATCATAATAGATCAAAGCGAGCCTGCTGCCATCACCCGCGCCTTCGCCATGACATCCTGAGCTGTAAAACATGTGCTGGCTCACACTCTCAGTCTTATTATACACACACTCACACGTATGCACACAAAATCCCTCCAGCTCGCTGCCTGACCTGTTTAATCATGCTGTTCAGCGCTCCAAAGAGCCGTTGACATTCCCACCTCACCCTCTGCTCCATTGTGCATTCAGAGAGAGACCAACTCAAGTCTCTTCCTCACCCTCCATGTCTTATCCCTGACCACGATTAGGATGGAGAACACACTGCTGCGTACAATACAGTAACACAGTCGGACCAAAACACATTCATGACCTTTCTCAGCACTCTTAATACTTTGTTTGGACACTGCATTTAAAATATGGCAATATAGAAACTGTATTGCTTTATATTGTTCATGTGCTATTAGTATTATGCCTATTAGATTTACACAAAACTAAGTACATCTTATATTTACCTATTATAGAGACATCAGAGCCAGCGCTAAATTGAGGTGAGGCGCTCTTAGGCGGGTTCATGAGTGCTGAATGGCCACTGAAAATTTTCAGATAGACGTTATCTTTATTAACTGCATGTTTGAAGTCCAAACAAGTACATTCTCACCTAAAAAGCTCTTAAAACTACAATCCATGACACAAAACAGTATTATTTTTACAATTATAGTGAATCCGCCATGACACTCACTATGAGAAATACGGCAGCTTCAGCAAGTGGAATGATACAAACGGTGAAATGGCTGCTGGAGTTCTGTTGGACTTTAGTATCAACACTCTCATCAGCCAATTAGATTCATGGACCAGAAAGAACTGTTGTATAAAAGAAAATAATTAATAAAAAAAATTCATTTCCAAACATGAAAACGGACTTACCCTCAGGCCATCCAAGAGGTACAGATGTGGCCATTTAAAATGCACATTTTTTTCTTGTGGCAGCACGCAATTCGTCACGCATAATCACTACATAATCAAGTTCCCTGCAGGCACTTTTTCAGATATTTTTAAAACATTATTGTGCTTCACACAGTATCCACCAGGTGGCACAAGAAACAACATTCTGCAGTTAAATACCCAGACAAGATAACTGTAAAGTAAAAAAATTATAAACAATAAATAAAGAAATAAGAGTACGAGGTTAAAGCCATAATATTACGTATGTAACCCTCATTCCCTGAAGGAGGGAACTGAGACATCACGTGACTCGAAGTGACCGACCGATGGGGAACATAAAATCTAAATAATGAGAATAAAATAGTAATAAAAGGCGTAGCATTATATGCAACTGCATTGTAGTTCCACCTTTGCAACTAAGATGATGAAATTAAAGTTGTAGCAATACGAGAAGTCAAACTATATTTTGAGAATAAAGTCAAAATTACGAGAATTAAGTCGTAGCAATTAATAGCAAATAATACAAACGACTCCAGTCCACAATTAACATCTTGTGAAGTGAAAAGCTGCGTGTTTGTAAGAAATAAATCCATCAAGATGTTTTTTAAACTTCAAACAAGTCCTCTATAATGTTGTGTCTTCCCAGTGAAAAAAAGTCATCTCATCTGAATCAGGAGAGAAATATGCACAGATCAAGCACCGTTTAAAAGTGAAAACAGTCCAAAACGGACAGTTCTAATTAATATATTGGTAGATTTTGATGTGAGAGGACAACAGAGGATACACTTTTTCACATGGAGAAAGCGTTTTTTAATGTATTATGAACTTGTAATTTGGCTAAAAGTGCTAGTTTGAAGTTAAAACGTGTCGTGTTGGATTTTTTTTCTTACAAATGCATCTTTTTACCTCACAAGATGTTGAAATGTCCCTATTATGCCGTCTTTAGGGTTCCTAATATTGTTTTGAGATTTTCCAAAAAGGTTTACCCCATTTTCCAGTGATCCTCAAACGATTCAGTCTCTCTAAACCCCTCCTTTCTGTGAGCCTACTCTGCTCTGATTGGTCAGGTGGCCAAGTTTGCTGGTCTAGTGTGTATAGTGCATGTAAGAAACGATACATCATTGTCATAGCTCCTTATTTTGAATGGTTGGCAGAAAATATAAACATCTATTATTAGTCATACTTACAGGTTGTGATTCAGTGGTGCCACTGGTCCAAATAAACTGGGTACTGAGCCATATTTCAGGAGCAAGCGTTTTGTGAATCCTACGAGATTAGAGAAGCAGTTGTCAATAAAATTATGTGTTTGAGGGTGGGTCAAGTTAGTTGTGGACGGCCAACGTAGAACATAGGCGAGCATTATCCAGCCGTCATGGAAGTGGGATTCAAATTACTAATGACTTGTTCAAGCTGTTCAAAGTTGATTCTTTATTTTGGGAGGCAATAACTTTATAGTGCACTTTCAACTTTACAACTTTCCAGATTGTTTACATTCACATACACACTGCATGAAAAGAAATATTGGAAGTGGCATAACAGGGGGACTTTATTTGGTGAATTGACCCAAAAACTCTCATTCTGATGGCACCCATTCACTGCAGAGGGTCCATTTGTGAGAAAGTGATGTAATGCTAAAATTCTCCTAATCTGTTGTGAGCTGTTCTTTTCAGTCTTGCTTTGTCTTTTTACAAATGTATATGTGATGCCAAATTTTAAAACATTTGTTTGTGATCCCAAAACCAGGGCTGATATTTGGTCATCTTTTGATGACATATAAATGTATGATACACTGAAAAGCATGTGTCAGCATGGAATGTTTTCATGAAACACATCTTGCAATATTATTGGAGATAAAAATAACAGGAAAAACTACCGTTTAATGCAGTGATTCTCAACCATGGGCCGGGACCCCCTAGGACAGAGTTTCCCAACACTGTTTTTTGGAGCCACACCAACACAACACATTTCCAAGCACATTTCCAAACATTTCCTAATTAAACACAGCTGATTCAACTCATCAGCTTGTTAGTAAAGAATCCAAGATCTAAAATGAATGGGTCAGATAACGGAAACATACAAAATGTGTACTGTTGGTCTGCCTCCAAGAACTGGACTGGGAAACACTGCACCAGGGGGCCGCAGCAAACTTCAAAAGGGTCTACATAACTTAAAATGATTTAAATTAATATATTTCAACAAATTTGTGGACAACTCGTTCATATGTGGCACGTGTGAATGGAATGTGTACGGTGGGATTGTCACCAGTGTCTTATAGAAAAAGCTGTAATCGTCTTCATTGTGAAAACGCTGCCCCAAAGATAGATAAAGTGAGATCAGCTGCCTGATTACAGACAAAGATGTAAATCTTGGCATGAATCTTAATGAAAACAAGCTACTTTAGTTCTCCGTCAGTGGCAGCTAATAATGGCTTAATTAACACTGAGCAGAGGCTGCAGTGGTTAGTCTCTGTCTGAAGGGAAGGTTACTTCTTTCTTCTCAACACTTCCAATGTCTAATGAAACCTGACAACATTTCCTCAGATTAACGAGAGAAGTATTTGGCTTGCTGTGTGTTTTCAGAGCTTAGTGTTTCATTTGTGACATGCTTATTTTAAAGTGCAGTACAAAATTTGTTTTACTGTAAGCCAGTAGAGGACAGATAGATTTCTCCATTTTCTGAAGTAAATGTAAATGGTACTTGCCTGTGCAACACTTACCTGCTAAGGTGTCATGGGTGGTTGTCAGGGCATTGTAGTGCGGCTGCAACACATTCTAAGGTGCTTTGGGTGGTTGCTGGGTGGTAGCCTTCCAGTCAACAGAGCCTACCCACAAGTTTCTGTGATGTTGTGGTCTCTAAAGAAGTCATTATCATTCTTTTCATCCAAGCATTTTTTGACATCATCTTTTATATCAGTTAGGCTTATTATAGAATGTAAATTACCCTTAAGTTATGCTGTTTTTTTGTTTGTTCGTTTTTTTCCTCAAAAATATTAAGATTTTCACAAAAATATTAATCACTACAACTTTTTTTTTTTTAACATACTAAGAAATGTTTCTTAAGCACCAAATCAACATATTAGAATGATTTCTGAAGGGTCATGTGACACTGAGGACTGGAGTAATGATGCTGAAAATTCAGCTTTGCATCACAGGAATAACTTATGTTTTAAAATATATTAAACGTAAGAATATTTCATTATATTAGTGTTTTTACTGTATTATATTACTGTATTACTGTGTCAAATAAATACAGAAACATCAAACCTTACCGAGCACAGATTAAATTAAAGATTCTGATTAAGAAACTAATTACAAGCAAAAAACTACAGTAGAACAAATGAGTAAGAAATGCTACATACATTGTATAAAGTAATCAAATTTATAAAAACTGCATATTCTTCACGGTGTAAATGAAATGTATATTTTTCTTCTTATTACAGTTATGAAAGTAATTTAGTCAAGAGCAGTGAGAGATTTTTTTCTCTTTTGTTGTTTGATTAACATGAATGACAGACATTAAAATTAGGGCATTAAAATAGTACTTACTAAAGATTCACAGTGAAGAATTAACGCAGAAAAGGTGTGGACACAATTTTTGCACCTGACTTTGAATATGCATTTGTAGGAGTTTCCCTTTCAGACGCAAAATGCATGGGATGAAAGCATTAAAATGAATCACGCAGTGTGATTTACTAACGTTTGTGCTTATCAAATTACTGGTATTTGCGGCATTGCATAACGCCCCAAAAAAGCATGTCTTAAGCTGTTTTACGGTGGAAATGGCTGCAAATTGTCGTTGCTAGGAGGAGGCACTGCAGAGAACAAAGAGCGTGTGGTGAGGGGAGAGGATTTTTTCCACATGTATTAATTTATTTGGAATGCCAAAAGAACACATTATCCAATCATATCTTTTGCCAAACCATGTTATTTTTAATTTGCTTCAGGAAATAAAAGACGACTTGGAACCCTCATCTAGGAGAAGTCACGCTATACCAGGTCTATCAAAACTTCTTGCAACCCTTCATTTTTTGCCCTCCTGTTCTTTTCAACATTCTGTGGCTTCTTTATTTCTTTATTCTTTATTTGTGACTATGCCAATTTGTGCTGCGCTTGGTATACTGCATTGATTGATATGTAAATGTGATGTTGCGTCTGTGTTCTTTAATTTGCGTATTGTCGGTAAATCACCCGCAGAAATGTTCATGCCTATTGGCGCTGTTTTGGAATTGCACTCTCATGCTAATTTGCCCTGTTTAGTAAATCTGCCCCTTAGGCACTGTTTACACTTGTGCGTTTTCGTTTTAAAATGAAAACGATCCTCACTGCTTCATGCAGGTACAACCATAGATGTGTATAGGTAGATCCCATATTATTTAGATGGCATTTCAATAATCATCTACCTATACATATCTATGGGTACAACAATGAGCATGATGTTATTGTTTACACGGTCCTCAACAATACGCAGAGCGAATGTGGGTAGCCACGCCATCGTTTTCAAAAGTCTGTTTACACTGAAATGCAACCTCAGAATTTTCAAACTAAAACGGGGTCTGCAGCATTTTCAAAAATCTTAGTTTTTAAAGGGTCGAAAACACTGGAGAAGTGTAAGCGACAGGCATAACCGTAGCAAATGTTATGCGTTTTAAAACGAAAACGCACTAGTGTAATTGCAGCCTTAGACTGCTGTCACTTTAAGAGCTGCCCGGGTACAATATACTGTTACACATGTTTTCTTTCTCAGCAGTTTGCTTTCACTTGAGAACTAAATTACTGTGTTTATGAGGATACTTGCAAAAACAGGTATTTTGACCAACACAGGCTCATTGAAAATACGTGCCTCTATATACATTTCTGCAAAACTGAAAAAACGGACCCAAATGTATGAATCACTGTGGTTTTCAGTTGAAATAAACACTAGAGGCAGTAAAACTCTGACCATTTTTATTCCTTTTCATACACATAATAATATACATAATAAAGGCTTTTTCACACTATTACTTACAGAATATTATATTGTGGCTTTAAAACAATTTTAACATCCTGCGCAATTTGAAAACCGATACTTTTGAATGTTGTCGTCACATATACAGCCTCATATGTGCAAATTTCCTAATTTAGTAGGTTTGCTTGGTAGCTCATGTGATATGGTGCTGCACTTGAGTGATGAAGAGCTTCGGTACGAACCCTGTGGAACTATGGTTCAACAAAACAGCTCAAATCTGCTTAAGAAAGTGAAAATTGTATGGCTGCTTCAATAAATGTGGTTTTATATCACTTTTGCATTTGTTAACACTATCGGTTTGGTGTAGGGGATATTTCCAAAATGATAGAGCATTAACCTTTAGTGACACTCCCCCGAATATTTGAATTTTGAACAGCTGCAATACATACCTCAAGCAGTGTAATAAAAACGCAGCAATACATGTCTGTACTAATGTCATAAAAACGTGTCACGGTGAAGTATTGAATGTGTGTTTTAGCGCCACTCTCTGGACATTTCACTTTGAAACTGCCGCGAAATGTGCAGTAACATGCATAATTACGGTGTTGCAAAAATGTGTATAGAGGCACATATTTCCAATGAGCATGAATTGATTTTGACCGTTCAAGGCCTATAAAGCGGCAAAAACAGTCTCTCAGACAGCGTGCACATATAGTCAAATGAGTTCTCTTTCACTGCTGATTGCATTTCAACGGGTTAAAATCACTTGTTTTTAAACCACAATGCTTAAGAACGTGTACAAATGATACATTTTTATGACTCTCTAGTACAGCAACGTCACATGAGCCTGTAACTGCGATAGAGAGGATAGTCCAAAATCTGTACTGGTTGACATATTTCTATTGGTAAATCATGTCAGTATATTGCCCACCCCTTCTATCTGAAACAACCTTTAGTGCTTTCAAGGTATTATTGTTTTATTAGTTTATATTTTTCTTTGGGAATCTGAACCTATGACCTTGACATTATTACTAGTACCAAGCTCTACTATTTCCAGGAACATATAGGAAAGTAGGCAGCAAATTGAGTTGTTATTGATTTATTTAAACATTTTTATCGGTCATGCCAGCAGTAATTCATCAAATCATGGAGAAGAATGCCATTACCAGGCAAATATCCCGATGTATGGCGTAGTCAAGCACACTTCTTGCGTTTAAAAAGTGTAGAAGTACTGTCCCAGTGAAGTATGTCAGATTATGGTAGTCTGCCGCATCCTACACAACCTAATGTTCAGAGTTGACCCGCAAAATCATGAAATTTTGGTATGTTTGTGGACTTACCTGATTTGCATAATCCAATGCAGATACACAAAGCTAATAGCAGTTATTCTTAGTGAATTTCCCCCATAAACAGAACATTTTCTGAACATTAACATCGATGTGAGCAGATTCTAAGCAGTATTTACTCTATGAAGGCAAACGGTGTGGAATGTAACTGTACTGGACACACTCTAGAGTGCTGTTTTATGTGTGTGTGATTATGAAGGTGAGTTTTATAACCATGCTTTTTCCTGGAAAATAATCAGACGGTCATGACGTGCATTAATTCTCTCGCTCTGTTGCTCACACAGTCAGAAAACACTCCTGTGAACTGTCTCTTTCTCTCTCTAACTGAATATGTATGGGCAGTATTTGGAGCAAAAGGTTATTTACACGGAGCACTGCGTCGGTAGGGCAGGATGCAAGGATGCCTTTCATCTCTGGGTATCTCTCTAGCTAATGGATCACTTTATGTGGAGATTTCACAGCATTTCATGTTTCTGTTTGATCAGCGGGTAGCAACGGACTTGTGAGACACATGAAAGTCTGGAGATTATCTTAAAAAGGGACTACCTCTTTTATTTTATCTCATTATTTAGATTTACTTTACTGTTGGGCATTTAATACGGGTCAAGCTTGTTGTTAAGACGCTAATCTAATGTTTTCACTTGCTAGACAGAAAATAAGAAGCGCAGTTTAAAATGTTGATCGCAGTGCCGTGATGTCTGAAGTAAAGGTCCAGTACAGGTTCTGGGTTGTTTTTTTAATCTAGTACTTGTGCATCTGTGCCTTTAATTAAGAAAGATTCAAAGTTTTGATCTGTCCTTCACTATTTAAAACTATTTATGTTTACAGTCTTACTGTGGAAGCTTATAGGGGTAGTTTTTTTTTGTTTTTTTTTAAAGATTTATTTCTGGTGTTTTCATGCCTCTATTTAGATAGGACAGGAAGCAAAGTGGGTGGGATCAGGAAAGGTCAACAAGCCAGGGTTCGAACTCAGTCGCCCACAGCGCAATGGCGCTATATATTGGTGCACTAACCACAAGGCTATTGGCACTGGCAGCTTATAGGAATAGTTGATTAAAAAATAAAACGTATAGACCAACAGTGTTGGGGAGTAACTAGTTACATGTAACGGAATTACGTAATTTAATTACAAAATAAATGTAATTGTAATTAGTACAGTTACTGAGAAAAAAATGTGTAATTAAATTAGTTACTTTTGAAAAATGTCAGTGATTACAAAGGGGATTACATCTGATTTTTTTCCTACCCCCAAATACAGATTTAACTGACTTCTTTCATAAATTGCATTGACTGCTCTAAAATGAGACACCAATGTTTCAGGAGTTTAGGACACAGAATAGGACACATGATTATTGGGTTTATGCATAAACTTTATTTTTTAAGATTAATTGTTTTTTCCAAGGCATTGTTAGATGCCAGTGTTTCCTGTCATAGCTATGCAAACATTTGATTTCAAACCCAGTATCATAGCTATTAAACAATTTCTTATGATTTCAAATCTTTATTTAACCTCAGAATGATCTCAAAGTAAATAAGAGGTGTTACGTCTGAATTCGTAGTGGCTGTGCTTTAAATTAAAGTATTACACAATCTTAAAAATAAAGGTGCTTCACGATGCCATAGAAGAACCTTTTTGTCTAAATGGTTCTATAAAAAACCTTTAACATCTGAAGAACTTTTCTGTTTCACAAAAGGTTCTTTGTGGCGAAAGAATGTTCTTCAGATTATAAAAAGATAAGAAAGAGATGGCATAGTTGCAGAAACCCCTTGTGAGATAGCCTTTATGGCTAGAGAATTACATGGATACTGTACAAAATAGTTAAATTTAAAACAGATTATAGATTGTATTGATTAGATGTCATTTTCAAAATATTCTCCATATATTACAAGAGCTTGTCACCCAGAGATAAGAAGAAATTGACATTAGATAGTGGGATCGTCTTACAGATCTGAAACTGGAATGATGTTTTTTGTGGGCGGAGCCTATCTGGTGACAGATCCTGAGGTCTCACAATTCTAATAAGGAAAAACAACTCGTCCTTCTCTCTTTTTCCCTCGGCTCAGAATAGAATAGTTTTTATCCCACACTTCTGGCTTTTCCCATAGAATTGACAAACTCACTATTTTTGAGTTCAATCGAGTTATAAAGTCCAAATTAGGAGATATAAACTTGTATTTGCGAGAAAAAAAGTCAGAATTGCGAGATAAAATAAATGTTATGTAAAAATGTTATTAGTAATAGGTTTAAACAATATGTCGTGCTGTACTGTAGAGCTGTAAGGCTAATGCAATACGTCCCCTATGAACAGCATATGTGAATATTATGTAGACCTATTGTTTAAATCAAATTTATGCTTTAAAAGTAATCATAGCAGTTTTCATCCATAGTATGTTTGCTTAAATGTCTGGCACTTTGACGACAGTATTCTATAAAAATGATTTGCCTTTCCGATTTTGACATCAAAAGGCACAAAAAGTGTTTTTTTTTTTCTTTTACTCCATGGATTTTACCCGTTTACCTCCACTTGTTACCAGTGTTGTTCGTTACTGTGACGTCTACTCCAAATTGGTCTGTTTGCTTACCTATCTGTTGTTCCAAACTTGACCTATGACCTTTTTTTTTTTTTCTAGAAAATCTATATTTTAGATATATAGAAGAAGACATGTGTCAGATACATCCACCTCTAAACACTTTAAAAAGACAAAAGCATATAACAAAATTACTAAACAAACTAAAATTAAAATGAAAACACAAAATATGTAAAAAAAAAAAAAAAAAACTAATTTAAGGTAAATGGTTATAATTTCCAAACAGTGTGATAGTTTGTATTGATATTACTTGCCTTTTAGACTAATGTTGTTGATTCTATTATTTACACATTTTCCAAAATGTAAAAGTATTGTCTGTTTTTATCGATAACATGCAACACATGTCCTTTATAAACAGTACACTGAAAATAACCAGTAATGATGCTTCTGTGGTGGTTTTGGTAGTTTGAGACTAAAGACTGTCCGTTCTTTGATGTAGACATCTTACAAAATATCTTTTTCAGAGAAAGACAGAATCTATAAAGAGGACAGTATTGAACTTAGGTTGAGCAAACCTTAGCGCACTCCATGGGTCTGTGGTGTGTTTGTGAGATGATACTCTCAGCTTCTCTGTACTATTGTTGGAGCTGTGCTCTGAAATCGATTAAATGCCATTGACAGTGAGAGTGAGATGCACCCTGTGCTCTACAGCTCTGACCTGGGGATGAAGGATGTGGACTGCGGGCGGTCCGCAGCTCGCTGCTTTTCTCAGAAAGCACTGGAGGGGAAACATGAATGCTGTAGTCCTACTATCCGCAATTAAAGCTACATGCTGAGGGACAGGAGAATCTATTTTAGAGTTTAGAGGAAACCAAACACCAAACAAAAATAATGTGAGCAGTATGCATATTAGTAGAAGTGTTTCTTCATTTAAGGTACTTGCGACTTTTAGAAAATCAACTTTTAAAACACTTCACATTCTCACTAGTTTCAAAACAAAAGGTTAAGAAACACATTATATGAATTTTATAAATGCATGAATCAAATTTTCATGACATTTCATATATTTTATTAATGAAAGGTATTATAAAGTTTTAACTTATTTATATGCTGTCTATTACAAGCAAATGTGAGTGAAATACTATAGAGCCCAAAATTATGAAGCTGAAAACTTTACAAGAATGCAGCCTAGTAAGATCTGGCCTTCTGTAGCTTGCAGCCTTGCTTCAGTATGCACCTTTTTATGTTTTAACAAATAAGAGCTCATTGAAACATGAATATGTTTTTTGTTTTTTTTTACATTATCAGTTTTGTCATTCTTTTGAATGTTCAATTGCAGAATTTGAAGGACAGATTTACACAGAATGTACTTTCGTTTTCTTTTATTATTGCTTTTATATATAGTGCTAAATGGACTTTTTGTTGCAACATAACTTTGTATTGTTTCAGTTTAACTGCTTCTGGTAGCTCAGTAGCTGGTTGTGAGGTCAAGTGCAATTAATTGTCTATATTTCCGACAACTGTGAAGTACCCCAGTCCCTGCATGATTCGTCATAGAAATAAACAAAGAGAAGCATCTCCGGCTAAAATGTTCTTCCGCAAGACGCATGCAGTTCTGTTTATTAACCGCTAGTGTAATCCCTCTCCCCGGATCCTACTCGCACCCGTTCTGAGAGGGTCGGGCCTCCATTACACTCAGCCCCCTAAACCTCACTCCCATCCGGGTCACGGCACCAATGTAACCCCTTTCCCTGGGCCCTACTCGCACACCACTCCGAGCAGGTCTCCGGCATGGAGGCGGGTGCACTAGCATCAGTTGCTAGTGCACCTCTTGAGATCAGGGGAGTGAGGTTTTCTGCACAGCACCTACCGCTGACCTCTGTTACACTAGAGCGTCAAAAGTTACAGACTGCAGCTTTAAAACACGTGAGAATGATAAACTTTCTTGAGAAAGCAGGACTGGAGTGTTTTTCCCAAAAGCATCGTTAGCCAACTATGGTCGCAATTTCCATCATTACCAACATAGTTCAATGATCTGTGTTTCCCGAAACCATAGTTCAAACGAACATTCACAAACAGCGTCGCAAACTTATGTGATTGGAACTACAGCTCTCCACCTGTGGTTAGAAGCATAGTTTCTTGTTAGTAGGACATAAATAAATTTTGGGCTTAAATAAATTCTGCTCTTGGCCACAATAAGCAAGCTAACATGCAGTGCAATCTATATCTTCCATTCTATCTAAATATGAATGCATTTTAATCCCTGTTTTTTTTTTGTGTTTTTTTTTCCTCTATAAATGCCAGTAGTGCGTGTGTCATAAATTTACACCCCAGAGTAAAGCTGCATTCAGGCCATCTCGTAATTCCGAGATGAAAACACGTGACATTACTTTATCTGAATTATGTGCTTCTATGGCAACACTATCAACGCCAAAGCCCTTACGTGCTGAACTGGTAATTACAAATTGTAAACTCAGAATGTTCTGAGAGTTACGACTTGGACCAGTGACAGATGTACCACATGACCACCGCCAGGCTCATTTTGGCGCTACTTAGGCACTATCTGTGAGTCCGACAACATGGAAAGCTATGAGTAAAATGCCATGTGTTGTCATCTCAGAATTACAGTAATTACGACATTGCGTGAAGGCAGCATAAGACGTAAGAGGGACTCCGTGGTGAGTCAAACATAAAATAAAGCAAAATGACAGGGATCAAAAAAAGTAAATTAGTCATCAGGTGCCATGTTCAATACAGCAGCATCTTGATCTGTAATCTGTTAAACAGCGGAAGCTATTACTCCACCACATGCGTGTGACATCATTAACAATGTCCCTATATTGTTGAACAAATGTGGTTCAAACAACAGAGATGCGGCCGTGTTTGGAAAACAGTCATAACTAGCTAGTTAGCTTCCACAACAATTCATCATGCTATGGTGAACGAGAATACATCTGAAAGGTCTAAAGTTGCCACAAGAATGATATTTAAAGCTTTGTTTATTTACAATACATCACATTCCCATTATGAAAACAATGTTTGGGATACCATAATCAAAACTTTGTGAGGTAGACAGTTTGATGTTGGATATTCATCCAAATTATGATGAAAACCAATAATATTTGTGTGCTCAAAAAGTAAAGAAATGCTTATATTACTAGCCAATTGTGGTACTGCAAGATGGCAGTGCCCTTGCTCCAAAAGCTATAACAAAACATCCTTTTTTTTTCCTTTAAGATGGTTACATGAATTGTGATTGTTATTTTATTTTATTTTTTTTAATTAAAGTGGAAATCAGTTTACTAAATAATGTAAACTTGGCCTACTGCTTCACTTCAACTTTAAAATAACTAGCAGTTACTAAATAGTTACAATGATATTTTTACTTTAAGGTGGTAATTTCATTCCTTAGAACTCATATTTGATAATCAAAATGACATATTCCTCATGAATATGTAAATTAGTCTCCGCCTCCACTCAATCACATCAGCTCAGACTGCCTGTTTTACTATCAAACGGTTAACTGAAATAATCAACGCTATGCAACGGTACGTGGTAATGGAGGAATGTGTCTGAACGGTAATGCATTTTATGTATCGCTCTCTACAACATCATACACATAATGGCAATGATAAACAAATCGTACACAAATGGAAACTGAATTAGCTTTTGGCTTGGCTATGTTATCAACGTTACCCGTTACAGCTAATAATGCGTTTATAATGCGACACAAACCATGCTCCTGTTATCCATCTCAAACAGCTACACTCTAAAAACGCTGGGTTAAAAACAGCCCAGCTTGGTTTATTTGGCAACCCAGCGCTGGGTATTGGACAGAACACATGCTAGGTTATTTTGACCCAGCTGGTTGGGTTAAATGTTTTTACCAAACATGCTGGGTTATTTTATTTAAGTCAACTATTGTTAAGAAATTATTATATTGCTGGCTAAAAATGGATTGGAACTAAAACACACACAGTATTACTAGGGGCAACAGCAATAATCAAAAGTTGAACATTTATTATTAAGCAAGAACACATGGACAAAATACAAGACAAATTGAATTTGTTTGGGTGAACTGGGTAGAAAAAAATAACCCAGCGTTAAATGACCCAGCAGCTGAGTTGCAGAACAACTACCCAGCACCTGGGTAAAAAATATTAAAAATACCTCAATAAAATGACCTAACAAGTTAAACACAGCATTTGAGGTTAAAAAAAAAATGAACCCAGCACCTGGGTAAAAATATTTTAAAAAATAACCTAATAAAATGACCCAACAAGTTGAACCCAGCATTTGGGTTAAAAAAAAAAAAAAACAGCACCTGGGTAAAAAATAGTAAAAATAATCCAATAAAATGACCCAACAAGTTTGGTTAAAAAAATAACCCAGCACCTGGGTAAAAAAAAAAAAAAAAAAAAAAAAAAGTAACCTAATAAAATGACCCAACAAGTTGAACCCAGCATTTGGGTAAAAAAAAATAACCCAGCACCTGGGTAAAAAATATTAAAAATAACCCAATGAAATGACCCAACGGGCTGTACCATTCAAAATTCTATGTAAAAACACTTTGCTAATGATATAAAAAACAAGTTGACAGAATTGGTTACGTATTTGTGACAGGGCCAGGGCCAGTTTCAAACCATATTTTTGGGACTGTCTTTGGTACACTGTAGTTTTAAGGAGAAAATGCAATTGTGTTGACTGATGAATTTGCACATGGTTTGTCTTTAAGCATATTAAAATAAGCATATTTTTTTTCAAGTGCTGCAGCTATCTCCGTATGATTGTATTTATTTCAATACATACTAATGCTGCTAGCGCATATTGTATATCTTTTCCTCCTAACACAAAATTGCAGTAGTCTGTGGGAAAAAAATGTAATTGCTCCACCTATGTTAGACAAGCATTTAGCTGCTGTTTTTATAAAATAAGAGGGCATGGCAGGGCATTCACTTCAATTAAAGTTAAGTATAACACATTGTGCTTTTGAGCCAACATGTATTTAAAGTCACTGGCAGCGTCGAAAGACATAATGTTTATAGAAGAACCAATAGTGCTAATGAAAATCTCCCCTGTGGAGCCCATAGATCCTCTGGGTGCACTCCAGCTTTCCGTTTTACTCCACACGCTGATTTACAGCCATGACAGTGTGAAAAAAAAGCCAGTGAGGAGTGAGGTTGATTGAGAGGGAGAAAATAAAAGAGCGTTTCACCGGGCCGCTGGCCCAGCGTGCCACACCCAACCATTTGTGTGTTGTGTGATAATGTGGAGGACCAATAACTCCTCTCTCGCTCTCTTTCTCTTGCCGTCTCCCCCGTGCCTGTGCACGTTTAGCTATTCCACATCGATCCCAACCCTCAGAGACCCAGGCTCTCAGAGCCAGCATTACAAAGAAATGAAAGGTTGAAGAGCTTTAATTCGGCATATTAAGAGGGGAGCTATATTAAAGGCCCAGAGTTCACAGAGGCGGGCTACACGGACAGTGTGCTGTTTCCAATAGATAAAACGCCCATTGAGAATTTTCAATGGGGATGGGAGGTTGAAATGTCTAGGATGTCATACACATATAAAATGTAGTGAACTGTAAATATATATTGATGATCAAATGGTTCATTAGTAGAAAACATTGTATACGTCATGCTCACACAATACCACATGGGAAATTTTTGCCAAACTCTGTACTGACCTACAACTCTGTCTCTGTTCTCTTTTTTTCCTCTTTCACCCCTAAAATATTATTAGCTAAACACTGAGCATGAACAAATCTATTCCTGTGCTTGTATTGAATGATCCGTGCTAATGGTGTGGAATGACAGATGGATTAATTGAGAGAGAGGACAGCTATTGATCCCAGTCAGCTATGTCTTTCTGTGCGCTGCATTGATTTTGTCATATGATGGGTAACTATGCATCATAATTTGGTTAACTGTCTATCTCCCTCTATTGTAAGACTGTGTTTTGTATTTGGGTGATGGGAAATGGCTATGTTTGGTGATGTGAAATAGCCCACCGCTCTGTAGTAATCTTTATTTGCCTCCGGCAGCCTTTTTGAGCAACCAAAGCGCTTTCTTCTTCAAATGCTCGAGTTTGATTTTCAGCTGTGTTTACCTTCATCCTGCTCCCTGTAGTTACTGGACAAAAGGAAGAGCATGGGGAATTGGATCAACCTTCTGTGTGCACATGACGGTTAATTCAGTTGGACTCAGGGTTTTACTTTTAGTTGTTCTAAAATAAGAAACTATTAATTAGCTGAGCGTTAATGAGACGTCCAGGCTCTTTCTTTTGAACAACTGTATGGTGATGGTCTTATTTAAAATACTTTGTTTTTAGGGTCAGAAATTCCCTAAAGAGGCTTTTACTCATGACCAGAAAGGTAATCTAGGGATTCACAATATGCAGTATCTGTACCATATTGATAGTCTGCTAATATTATAGAATTATGTTTTGATTTATGAGCTGATACTGGATATATAATAGGTTATGCTCATTTCCCGTAACTTAACTGCGTCATCTAACTCTCATATTAACTTAAGTTAATCATTTAAAACAGTAATAACTTACTAATAGTGTTAATTTTATCTTTAGCAAATATCAATATACTTTTTAATGCTGTATATTATATATACATTGTGATACATAAATTCACTTGTAGCATTTACAACAATTGATTTTAGTTTTTTAAGTGTATATTTTTACATATATGTTTATTTTTTTATTAATTTATTTATTTTACACATATGAAAAACCAGATCCAAATAATGGTCCTAATGGAGAATCACAGGATTGTTTAAAAATATTTAATTATTTTAAAAATATTTTTTTTTATATTATTTTATTTTATTGTTTTTTTTTATTATTATTATTATTGTATTTTTTATTTTATATATTTTTATTTATTTTTTTTATTTTACACATATAAAAAAAACACATCTAAATACATTCTATTTAATTTAATTTAATTTAATTTAATTTAATTTAATTTAATTTAATTTAATTTAATTTAATTTATTTTATACATATAAAAAAAAAAAGATCCAAATAGTGGTCCTAATGGAGAATCGCATGATTTTTTTTTATTTTATTTTATTTATTTATTTTACTATTTATTTATTTATTTATTTTTTCAGTAACCTGGATTTATAATTATTAGTGTATAATCTAAAAGCAGTACACTTGTGCATTTTTAAATTACACAAACAATTTTATATTTATTTATTATATGGAGTGACTGATGTCAAGATAAAAAAGTGCTAGATCAAAGAGTTCAGCATAAACATACATTTAATAAACTAAGTAACATTTGTTTGCTTTTATTATGAAATTTTCTTGATGAACCTGACACGTACCGTGCTATTAACATAACATCCATCCTCCACATGAGAGGTCCCAGGTGGACGGGACACACTCTGAAAGGCAGCACCTGCAATTACTTCCTCATCTGAAACTCAACGACCTTTGCATTGACGCAAGCATTGCGTCATGTGTAGACATACATGTGTCATTACAGCTTCATTAAACACACATCATCAATATTCATATCTGTCATTGCCAACAGTTATGAACGTGTCAATACTAGGTCGATAAGAACTAGCAGTCACTGAAGCCCTGTAAAACAGTGTCTGGTTGCCTGTCAGTTTGTCTTAAGATTCTGCTTTCTTCTTATAAACTAAAACAATGACACGCGTGCCCAGACTTCAGCACATTTGCATAATGAAATCGAATGGAATCATTTGGGATTTGTGACTCTGCAGATCTGCGCTCCAGTTTTTCAGTTTTATACAACATATTGTCACAGCTAGATGAAAGAAAGCTGGGAATGCAGATATTTTTACTGATGCGACAACCTCATCTAATTTGCACTTTGTTAGTTTATTAATAACTTTGTTGTTTTATATGAATAAGAGTAGAAACTAGCCTTGGGGTTAAATATCATTGATGGAGACTTTGGTCCCCCATGACCAAAGTAATATTGTGAAATATTATTACAATTTTAAATAACTGACTTCTATTTGAATATATTTTAAAATGCAATTTATTCCTGTGATGCAAAGCTGAATTTTCAGCTGTCTTCAGTGTCACATGATCACTCAGGAATCATTTTAATATGCTGATTTCCTGCTCAAGAAACATTTCAAAACAGCTTTGGCCTCAACATGGCACTGTAGACTATACACAGGGTCAATCACTGAGTGTGTGTAAATCAAACAAAACTAGAGCCGACAGGAAATGTAATGGGTTGACAAACAAACTGCCAATCATTTTTGGCTTTTTTAAATCAAAGCTGCCAAAAAAACAAACAAAACAAAAAAGACGCTTTAGCCCCAGTGTCTCTCATTAAATATTAAAGGAGTCATAATGTATGTTAAGAGCTGGAAGTAAAGTTTCCTAATGGCCTTTTTTTGCTCCTGTCTGCTGGCAGGGAGAATGTTTTGATCGTTTGTGATCAATAGAGAGTAATATTTTACAAGGTTACATCGCCTCATAAGTTTTATCATAGATAATTGGAAGGAAATTTTCATCCAGCTATGCAGTAATTTTTCTCCGTTGGCCACGTGGGTCTACACTAATGCAGACGGGCTCTTACACTGTCTTTCACCCTGTGTTTAAAATGCTGGTCTATCCAAACCCTCTTACTGTACGGATTCTCGATGCCATTATCTCAGAAGCAGATTCCTCTGGAAGTCCCTGAGGCTGAAAATATGAAAGCACTCTCTTTATGCAGAGATCAGCGAAGAAAGTTCACCAGTCGTTGTTTTTTTTGGAAAAAAAAAATATTTTTTTCAGTAGATATGGTTGCCTTAAATCTGTACTTGTCTTATACAGGCTTTTTAGATGGTCTGGAATTAAATCCTTAAATGACTACTTCACCCAAACATGTCGTACCTTGGAGAATGTTTTTCTGTCCATTACAGTGTAATTAGTGGTACAGTATTGTTACAGGGTCTGATTGTGTTTGTATGTTATATGGTAAACAGTAGAGGCTGTTTTTTGATTACTCTAATTATACTTTCAATGAGATTTGAGGTTATTTAGTCTATTTAGCCTCAGAATTAATTCATTGATATTATAATTAGATGAATATGAGGCATTTAATCATCTGCTAGAAAATATACCAACATACAAATGAATGTGATATGTTATATCAAGGACTGTAAGAAGCATGGAAAATCTGATTAGCATTTTATGAAATATGTGTGCTTACAAGGCAGAAAATTGTGCTATGTCTTGTAGACTTTATACTTTATTTCTGCGTAAATTAAGTGTATTGTGTCTCATTTTACACAATAATCAACACAAGGGGTTAAAGATGATAAATATATACAAAAAAAGACAAAAACAATCATAATTCATAATTGAAAAACATATTGCTAGGTATTCTGGTTAGATTTTTTTAAGTATGTATATACAGTTTAATGCAAAAGTTCGGGAACCCCTTGCAGAATCTGTGAAAATGTGAATAATTTTAACAAAATAAGAGAGATAATACAAAATGCATGTTATTTTTTATTTAGTACTGTCCTAAGTAATACATTTTACATAAAAGATGTTTACATATAGTCCACAAGACCAAAAATAGCTGAAATTATTAAAATAACCCCCTTGGTTTTCCAGCAACTTTTGTATATTTGAACTCTTTCCAGCAGTAACTGTATGATTTTGAGATCCATCTTTTCACACTGAGGACAATTGAGGGACTCAAACACAACTACTAAAAAGAGGTTCAAACACTCACTGATGCTCCAGAAGGAAACACAGTGCATTAAGAGCCGGGATGAAGATGTCCAGTTTTTTCTTATTTTGTTGAAGTATAATTTTTTTCCATTTAGTACTGCTCTTCGGAAGCAACATACTTGCATGTTCCCCAGAAGGCAAATTAAGTACAATTTACCTCGATCTTCAAATTCAAAAAGTTTTCACCCCAGCTCTTAATGCATCATGTTTCCCTTCTGGAGCATCAGTGTATGGTTGAACCTGTTTTAGTAGTTGTGTTTGAGTCCCTCAGTTGTCCTCAGTGTGAAAAGATGAATCTCAAAATTCATACAGTCGCTGCTGGAAAGGGTTCAAATATGCAAAAGATGCTGGAAAACTGAAGAATCCGCAGGACCTGGAGGATTTTTCTGAAGACCAATGCTCAGTTTAACTGTTCAGAACAAACACGGGACTCATGAACAACCACCACAAAACAAAAAAACAGTCGTAGATCATCCAGGTAACCACACACAGTATTAAGAACCAAACGTTTGCAGGGGGTTATTTTAATAATTTCAGCTATTTTTTGGTCTTGTGGACTATATGTAAACATCTTTTATGTAAAATGTCTTACTCAGGACAGTACTAAATAAAAAATAACATGCATTTTGTATGATCTTTCTTATTTTGTTAAAATTATTCACATTTTCACAGATTCTGCAAGGGGTTCCCAAACTTTTACGTAAAACTGTATATACAGTATATGCTTGATAATAATACATGTTTCATAAGCAGCAAATCAGCATATAATAATGATTTCTAAAGGATCATGTGACAATGAGGACTGCTGAAATTCAGTTTTGTCTTACAGGAATAAATTACATTTTAAAATATTTTATAATTTTTTAAATTGTAGTAATATTTCACAATATTACTGTTTGACTGTGTATTTGATCAAATAAATGTAGCCTTGGTGAGCATAAGAGACTTCTTTCAAAAAACATTACGATATCTTACCATCTCTCACCATATATATATATATTCTTGCATGGATTGATGGCTGGATGGACTGTGAAGAATCAAGCATTTTGCATTTCTGGGCAGGTGTACGTGATCATCAGTCATCAGGCATGGTGCCAGTAGCTGTGACCGCTGCCTCTCTCCTCATTGTGCATAACGGTTTGCACACAAATGCATTTATTAAGATGATGAACTGCAAAGACAGAGCCAGTGAGAAACTTGGTGGCTCCTCAGTGGGAGAAACTGCATGCTCTCACGTGGAACAAATGAATGCAAGAGATGAATATGGAAGTGACTCCTCTGTGAGTGTGAAATTCAGATGATGTGTCCAGAGGAGGTATATTCATACTGTGAGAGTGTGTCAGAGCGCCCGCTCCGCCCTCAGACTGCTTTGTGAAACGTGTGAGTGTCACTGGGGGCTCTGTCTGCCACAGGCAATATAATAAAATGAATATACCTATGCTAATTCAACACTTCAATTTTGTCACCAAACCCCTGGATGCAGATAAACCAAATTATGGACAGTTCATCTGAGGTCTTGCCTCATACCTCAGCTGGAAGGTTTATGCATCCAAGCTTGCAATTATCATCTCATCATGCTCATTTGAACAGAAAGTGTTTGTTTTTAAAAGAGTTATGCCTGCGTTCATGAAAGTTCATTTTAGAAAACATTTTATCTTCAGAATGTCATTTGTTGGTTTGTGTTCAAAAAGTTTAGAATGAACTACTAAAGGAATGAACTACTAAAGGTGCTACTAAAAATGCTACTAAAGGTGCACTATAGGGGCTTTCACACCGGAGGAACCTTTTCATAGTTTCTAGAATATTGGTGGATGTTCCCGCTTTTTGGAGTGTTCGCACTGCAGGAACTAAAATATATTTATATATATACAGCAATAACAGCATTTACCTGTTGTCTGCAGCGTTGTGGTCTTTTCTCAGCTTCGATGATATGTAACACTGCAAGTTGTCATAGGAGATACAGCCAGATTTTCATTCTCTTTTAATTGTGTAAACTGTGTGTTTACATTCCATCTCCGTTATCACAAAACCCACAATACACAACAAAAACAGCTTCGATCACAGCGTCCTCTATTCACCAGTTGACGTTTGTAATGCCGCTAATAAAGGCATTGCTGTCAGTGACTTCAGAGTTCCTGCTGTTGGTGCAAATGCAACCAGGAAAACAGCCAGAGGGGGAAATTGGTTCTCTAGGAACCACCATGCTAGCTAGTTCCTAGAACTGTGTTCCCTTGTAAATACCAGGCAAGTGGTGATGTGGTGGACTGGTTGAAGCTCATTGCTAACTGATAGGTCATAAGTTCAAAACCAGGTTAATTCAAGAGCCATCAAAAATGTGACCTCCAGAAAGAGCAATTGTTCCTCCAATATACCCACCCTTGGTCTTGTTCCAAATTCATGTTATTTTTTTGCAGAAGAGAGGTCTGAAGAGTCGTCTGAAGAGACATCACATAGCTCTCATCTATATAAAGCCAGTAGTATCCACTACATTCATGCACCAAGGTATTGTTGAAGAAATATTAGTCATTTAAGAAATAAGGGTTGATATTTATAAAAGTAGGCCTCCTCTGTTTGCTTTCATAGCTGTATATTGATTGGGCTGACCTATATGTTTTATTTCAATCTGTACTGTAGCACTAACTATTAGTTACGTTTATAAGAAATGGATGCTATTATTTAACAAGGATGCATTAAAAATCACATTTATGTAATTTAATAAATAAATAAATAAACTGTTTACATTAATGCTGTTCTTTTAAACTTTCTATTCATTAAAGTAACCCAAAGAAATTGTTTTCACCAAAATATTGTTTTACCAACAATTGTTAAAATGTAATATTTCACAATATTTGTTGTAAGTAGTCCATAAAATGTGTGCACTATTTTCTAAGAAATGTTAAAAAAAAATTAAATAAATATAGCTGCAGGCAGATATTATCGGGGTTCAAGCATGGCATTTAAACAAAAAATAAAAAGACACTACATATTGTTTAGCGAGCCTGTAACCACCTAAATCAATGATTTTAAAAAGCATTTTTGGCATATACAGGTAATTTACCAATATGATGTTTTTTTAACTTTTATGTCTGTTATGGCGCCAATTCTGGCTCGATCTCCCTAAAAGTTTGCATGCTTATTTAGAATCATCTGCGCATGTGCTCACCAGGTTTTGTGAAGTTTTGAGTTTTTAATTAGACTTTATAGTCTTTTGGGTATATTTGGACAGGCCCCTTTTTTAACTACCCCATTATAGCTTCCCACAGGGTAATGTTTTTGAGAATTATTGACCTAGAGAGTCCAGAGAATTGTACTGCAGTGTTTTTTCCCCAGATTGAGCAAGAAACCTAAGCCTAGTTCACAAAAGTAGTTGTTTTACATTTTCTCAATCATTTAATAAACTATCTGATTGACAGCAGTGGTTCTAGAGGCAAAGCTGTTCGAAATGAGGAGGTCTATCATGTGATGCGAATATAGTGCGTGTGTGAAATACTGTGCAATATACAATCGTTTACGATTCAGATTTCTCACAGACCTTTAGGGCCGTGAGTCAAAGAGGCCCACCAAGTTTTGTTCGAATCAACCTTCATTAACCTTGTCTAATAGGTGCTCTTCGGCCTGTGTTGCCATGTTTTTTTGAGATACACAAATAGCCACTTGTGGCACTTTGAACCAAGACCATGTATACCGATTTTCATGTCAATAGGACAAACGATTGCGTAGTTATGGCCATTTTATGTTTTTCCCTTCTTATAGTGCGACCAAGTGGCCAAGATTTTGCCTTGGTCTTATATACATGTTGTGAGTTTGGCAAAGATATGAAAAGTTCATTTGCAAAAACAGATGACTCCAATTTTAACTAATTTCAAAAAATCATGTTTTTTTCAGTGTGTATTCAAACCGCTGTTGGGTTATTTTGATATAAAAAATTGATAAGTAAAAAAAAAAAAAAATACAGCTAACCAACACAATAAAACACAATAAAAACATGATAACATAATAAAAACATGATTTTGATGAGAAAGTTAAACAGAGAGTCGAAAGTTAAAGTTTTTTTCATAATTACTAGTATTCACTCCCCAGAGAATCTTCCTGCACTGATGTGGTACCGATCTGCGGAAAACCTAAGGTTAGTTTGTAACATTCCCTTTGGCATAGAAATACCAATTGTATTTGTGATGATAAGATTCAAAAATGGCATATAAATGATGGTATCCAAAATCGCAAACACCAGTGATTCTCACAAAATCAAATGTGAATTGTAAAGACATGAGGGTGAGAAAACGATGACAGAAAATTTTCATTTTTGGACTGTCATTTTAACCCCAGGTTTCTCTGAGTGAATCGTCCATTATAATTGTACTGCAAATGTCTTCGGATAAAAGCGTCTGCTAAATGCCTGTGCACTCTGTGTGTGCACTAACACTAGAAAAGAGTCTAAGAAATGGAAAAGGAGAAATTCTGCTCATGCCTGTTCCACTAGATCAGAGCGTTTGAGAAGGGAGGGGCCGAGGGTCTTAGAGGATGCCTGTCTCCATAAGCAATGACACTTCCGCACCCTATTAAAAAGATGCATTAGCCCCAGCGCACTAGGCGCTAATGGCTCCAGAGTTTGGATGACTTTTTCTATTATTAATATGCCTGCGCGGTTACAGAGTTATTCGTCTGGTAATTAAAGACAGAGTGTGCATTGATTTCCACCGAGTCCGCGAGCATGTGTGGAGCCACGCATCCCCCGTGTTGTGTGTTCACCGACAGAAGCAATCCGTCTTTTCCTGCATAGGTTCACAGGGGAGCTGGCAGATTGAAAGCATGCTTTCTGTCATAACTCTGCATGGTCACAATTAAGCTGTTAAATACAGTTTCACCGCCATATTAGTGCTGACAAACCCAGTGCGGTAGCTCTGCTCAACGCATCAAAGAGCATTAGCTTAAAATAACACCGGAAACAACATTGTAATAAAATCTCTCTATTTGACAGATACGCATACTCATGTGTCACGGTACTCTTGTGAACGTGTGTCCAAAACTGATGTGGTGGAAAAGAAACTATTTTTGTTTTCTTTGCACACAAAAAGTATTTTTGTAGCTTCATAAAATTATGGGTTTTTTTTAGGCTACCTTTCTGGGCCTTGAATGTGGTAGTTGCACTGCTGTTTATGCAGGGTCAGAAAGCTCTCAGATTTCATCAAAAATATCTTATTTTGTGTTCTAAAGATGAACAACGGGTTCATGTCATTATGGGTTTGGAATGACATGAGGGTGAGTAATTAATGACAGAATTTTCATCTTTGGGTGTATTATCCGTTTGAATTGTTTCTAGCCTGGCCCAGTCGGCTTCTTAAGGAAATTTTGATGGATTAAAATGAAGCTACTGTATCATTTACTGTTTGTGATTGAAGTATTTTATGAGGTTGCACCGAGTGTGATTAGTTAAGTACAGTGTGGGTAGAAGAATAAACCTGCTTTACACAAATACCCCCCCCCCACCCCTCTGTATTTATTTGGCCATCTTGTTCCTGTCTCACTGAATATGCATGAGTCCACACCAAAGCGAGTTGTGCACCCTGGCTCATGTTCCTTATGAATGCTGTTCTGGCTGATCCATACATGGCATTAGCATCACGATAAACACAAATTGGAATGGAGTATGATTGCTTCCTGGTCCTCCTGTTAGAGCCAAAGCTGTGCGTGTGGGATAAAGAGGCCGTGATCTTCTTTCTAAATGACGTTTTAATTAAACAGCGTGCCTGCCGCACACACTAAACATCTTTGAAGAGACTTACCTTCCACCCGTGGCTTTGATTCTGCTCTGCCGTGGTGTGTTACAGACAGACTCACATACACACACATAAACTAATGCACATAGTGTTTCTTTAATGGCCTTTGAAAATTACTGCAGTGAGACGCCATCTTCATTTGTTGATTATCACTGTTTCTTTAATGGAATGCACATAATCTAAACAACATAAAACACATTAAATTCTCTTAATTATCATTGCATAACTTATCTCATCCATCCATGAATTTATTGGTCATTGTAGTTCATTTTTTATCTATCTATCTATCTATCTATCTATCTATCTATCTATCTATCTATCTATCTATCTATCTATCGTTCTATCGTTCTATCTATCGTTCTATCATTCTATCTATCTATCTATCTATCTATCTATCTATCTATTATTCTGTGCATCGTTCTGTCTATTGTTCTATCTATTTATCGTTCTATCATTCTATCTATATTCTATCTATCTATCTATCTATCGTTCTATCGTTCTATCTATATTCTGTCATACTATCTATCTATCTATCTATATATCCTTCTATCTATCGTTCTATCATCTATCATCTATCGTTCTGTCCACCATTCTGTTGTTACTGTTCTATCTATCTATCTATCTATCTATCTATCTATCTATCTATCTATCTATCTATCTATTTATCGATCTATCGTTCTGTCATCTATCTATCTATCGTTCTATTGTCCATTCTATCTATCTATCTATCTATTATTCTGTGCATCGTTCTGTCTATTGTTATATCTATTTATCATTCTATCATTCTATCTATATTCTATCTATCTATCTATCTATCGATCTATCTATCATTCTATCTATATATCCTTCTATCTATCGTTCTATCATCTATCATCTATCGTTCTGTCCACCATTCTGTCGTTACTGTTCTTCTATCTATCTATCTATCTATCTATCTATCTATCTATCTATCTATCTATCTATCTATCTATCTATCATTCTATCTATATATCTTTCTATCTATCGTTCTATCATCTATCATCTATCGTTCTGTTCACCATTCTGTCGTTACTGTTCTTTCTCTCTATCTATCTATCTATCTATCTATCTATCTATCTATCTATCTATCTATCTATCGTTCTATCGTTCTATCGTTCTATTGTCCATTCTATCTATCTATCTGTCCATCTATCGTTCTATCATTCTATCTGTATTCTATCTATCTATCTATCTATCTATCTATCTATCGTTCTATCGTTCTATTGTCCATTCTATCTATCTATCTGTCCATCTATCGTTCTATCATTCTATCTGTATTCTATCTATCTATCTATCTATCTATCTATCTATCTATCTATCTATCTATCGTTCTATCGTTCTATCGTTCTATTGTCCATTCTATCTATCATTCTATCGTTCTATCGTTCTATCATTCTATCTGTATTCTATCTGTCTATCTATCTATCGATCTATCGTTCTATTGCCCATTCTAACTATTATTCTGTGCATCGTTGTGTCTGTTGTTCTATCTATTTATCATTCTATCATTCTATCTATATTCTATCTATCTATCTATCCATCTATCATTCTATCTGTCAATATATATTATATCATTCTATGTGTATTCTATCTATCTATCTATCTATCTGTCTATCTATCTGTTTATCTATCTATCTATCTATCTATCTATCTATCTATCTATCTATCTATCCATCCATCCATCCATCCATCAATCTGTTAATCGATGCAGTCGTTTGTTCTTCATTCTGTCAAGCCATCATTCAGTTTGTTCTATTGTACATACTATCATTCTGTTTGTTTGTTCTGTTGTGCATTCATTCCATCTATCTTTATTTGTTCTGTTGTTCTTTTTATTGTTCATTCATTTTATGTGTCTATCTGTTCTATCATTCTGTTGATTGTTCTATCATTCGTTCTACCATTCATTTTATTTTCCTGTGCCGCGATCTGTGTTTAAATGAATTCATCTTACCAGCCATATTCTCTCTGTCTGCTTCTCTTGCTCATGTGCTTTTCTTTGCAATATAGTGCATCTGATATAAAAACAGCACCTGTTGAGACACTTCATAAGCAGATGGTAGCTCTATGTTCCCAATGTTTCGCTGTTTGGTTAATCGTCTGGATTCCCTTTTGGGAATATTTTGGCTTACTTTATAGCACTGGCTATTCTGCCAAATGTCAGCTGCAGGGTGTGTATGTCTGTTTAAATGCTTTCGCACAGATAGAAGTAGATCTGTATCAACACTCCTTCTTTAACAGTTCACATAACTAAATCCATCCATCACATAAATCTATCCATCACACAGCAACACAAAGACATGTGAGAAAGTTACCATATTTCAAACAACTTGAATATTGGATGAATTGGCCTGGTAATGGGCAACATACTCATTTGTCCAATGTTAATACATGGGAGTGTCTTAGTCTATGCATTGTGTCATGTTATTTTTGCTCTCCACTGTACAGTGTGTGTAAATGTGTGTGTTTGTTGTAACCTTGCACCAGAGGCTGTGGTACAGTTCTTGGCTCTTAGGCCATTTGTCATGTGTCTGCTGCAGCACACACTGCAGAGAGGAAGAGAAAGAGAGAGAGAGAGAGAGAGAGAGAGAGAGAGAGAGAGAGAGAGAGAGAGAGAGAGAGCGGCGATAGCAGAAAAGCAAATCATCGCTCTGCAGCACTAAATCTAATAAACATAATTTCTGTCTTTTTCTTTCAGTCTTCCATTCTCTGAGCTCTCCCTCAACTGTGACCCAGTCCTTATCACTTAAAGATGTCTGAAATTGCTATGACACTTATCAAAATATTTTCAATGTTACAAAATGGCATTTTATGACTCATACAGGTGTACGTATAATCTATCGATCGTTCTGTCATTCTATATTTCTTTCTGTTGTTCTATCATTCTATCTGTCTATTGTTGTATCTAAAACTAGCATGGTTTTGTCAGTAGTGGCCATGTTGCTTGTGATTGCAAAGGCACCTTGAATATAATCAATACTTTATATTTAGAATTGCTTAAAGCAAGGTTACCTCCTTCTCAACCTGATTTCTGTTTGGCAGTTTATTGAAAGACTGTATACACATTGTGGAAAAGTGGTTTTGAAATGTCATCTGTAAATGCTAGAAAATGAGAACACAGCAGATTTAATGGGTACTGGACATTGGCTTAACCAATGATGTGAATATGGGGTTTGTATACGCTATATCTCCAACAAACAGACCTGAAGTCATTCGTTTTCAATTGAGAGTAGTACAGGAGCTGCACATGGACAATTTTTGGATCCAATTTGAATTTCGGTTGCACTGAGATCTATATATATATAAAAAAAAACAGCAAAACATATGTGATGTAGCCTATTCTAATGAAAACTATGAGTGTGAGGTGAGAATTAACAGTAGTTTTGCACCAAAACATTAACCTTTATGCACTATTTCTGTGAAATGTGCAGTTATGAATCTGAAATAATTATTTGTTCTATCAAAGGTACTGTCTGTCATTTATTTTGTGTGGATATATTCATACATTCATTATTAATTCATTTCACCATGCATTATTCATTTCACTTTCAGGCTTATGTGGTGAATAAGCTGCATGCACTGTAAAAAAAAAAAAAAAAAAAAAAAAAAAAAAAAATTTGTTGAGTCAACTTAAAATAACTTGTTACCCAGCTGCCTTAAAATTTTAAGTTAAGTCAACTCAAAAAAGTTTAGTCAACTTGAAATGTTAAGTTGTACTATGTGACAGTTAAGATATTTGTGTTCATTCAACTTAAAACTTTATTCAACTCAAATATCTAAGTTATCACTTAACATTTCAAGCTGACTAAACTTATTTGACTGACTTCAACTTAAAATTTTAAGGCACCAGGGTAACGCATTATTTTAAGTTGACTTTTTTTTGTTTTGTTTTGTTTTTTGTTTTTTTGTTTTTGCAGTGTGCAATGACTGCCACAAGGTGACGAGATGCAAAATTGTATGCAAATGTAAGACATAGTGGGAAGATGGCTTAACAATTTGTATGTATTATTGTTTGCTTTTGTAATTTTGCATTAAATTTAGATTTGAAATTAAACATTACAGAAGTTAGATTGCAAATACCATTTCATGCTGACTATGAATGTTTTCATGTATTCAGGAGAGATGCTGCAGTAGAAAAAGCTCATTTCTGTTCTCTGTGTGCTTTTCATAAGCCTTGCTTATGCTGAACCGAATGTCATGTTTAATATTTGATTGTGCCGGTTCTTCTGGCTGCTCATGTGAAATGCTCCTGCCTTGTACAACATAATGGAACAGGAACTTCTTGTCAGAAACACAATCACAGCAAAAGTTCAGTTTATCACCTCATATCGTCCCCTGATATTTCTTGTCCTCTCTCACCATGTGCAGCAGTGCAAGAAACTTCATCACCTTTAGCTGACCAGTGCATGACACTCCTTGTATTGTAGTTAATCCTTACTAGGCCATGAATCCAACAACCCTGCGAAAACACGGATTATGTCACTCCTTGTTTTTTGCAAGCGCTCGATTTGCCAGCTAATGGGCTCCTGTCCAAAGTGCATGCCCCTGTCCTACATTCTGCCCCCTGTAGCATGCTTCAATGGGTAGTTTTATAAAACGCTGTTGTCTTTCTCTCTCGATCATTGTCTTCTCACCCTCGTCTTTCTCACCCTCTCTGTCTTCTTAGTAGGCAGTATTCATTCTGGTCTAGGCCATCTCTCTGTGTTTTTCTCTTATCTTGTCACTCTAAAGGCTCTCCAGCTATTGATTCTCATTGTAAGGCAAGCCAAGGGGCTGACTATAATCTTGACATATTATAGCTTTATTGAGTGGGTTTGGGCTGAGGTGACACCCATCTGTGTTCAGCACGGCCAGTCCTGCCTCTTAATAAAGATGGCAGGAACATGTCAAAGCAGGGTTAAGGACAAAAAGAACAGTGCTGGTTTATTTGTCAAATACATGTACTATGTGCTATTTTGTTCCACTTTGGCTGTTAAAGGGATAGTTCATCCAAATATGAACAGTGTTTCATTATTTACTCACCCTGGGACTTTCTTTTATGGAACTTTTGTAAAGAAGCTAAAACTATTTATGTCCTTACTTATGTACCTTTCTGGGCCTTGAACATGATAATTGCATTGCTGTAAATGTCAGAAAGCTCTTAGATTTCATCAGAAATATCTTAATTTGTGTTCTGAAGATGAACAAAAGTCTTTTGGGTTTGGTACGGCATGAGGGTGAGTAATTAATGACAAAATTTAAATTTTTTTGGTGAACTATCCCTTTAATGCTTGTTAAAAGGTCAAATCACGTTTGAAAAATAACATACAACCTACACAGAACCTAACTGCTGAATTAACCATCACATTTTAGCTTACTTCTACAAGTATGTAAGCTCTTTTATAGTGACTTGTGTTTTACGGGACTCATACACAATTGCAGTGCTGTACCAGGTGCGCTACCGAGCAAGTTTACTATGTCAGAAAAGCTATATATATATATATGAAACGGGCTATGTGAAACAAACATAAAAATGTATTAGTGTACAAATCATGTGGAACAGTGGAATATTGCAATAAGTATAGTATACCACCCCTATTAGTCAAACATTTATTATTGTATTTATTTATTTGTTTAATTTTTGTTATATACCCTCATTGGGGGCTGAGCCCCCCTAAAATGAAAATCCTAGAATCGCCCCTGTTGAACATTATAACAATTCGCTTTATTTACCGGCGTTATTTATAAATGTAATAACTTTTGTGCTCATTTGTGTTTAACCTAAACTACAAGTAGCGTTAATGTAGACTTACATACCGGTAGCCTATCTAAATATGATTTTATAATTTTATGCTATATTGACCTACCTCATTACCCTCCACTATAATAAGCAGCAATAAACTACATTTTGGTATTTTATAATGCTTAGTCATACTTATGTGGATATTTTGGTGAAAGTAACTCAAAAGTAACTTAAAAGTAGTGTAACACATTACAATTCAGAGAAAGTAATATTGTAATGTAACTAATTACTTTTAAAAGACAGTAACTAGTAATATATAATGTATTACATTTTGGAAGTAACTTGCCCAACACTGGTCTTAACATAGTGCACGGAACCTTGTGAAAATAAGTCTTTATTAATTAAAAATCTGCCCGTAATCATAATTTGTGTGTTTTACTGTCATTTCACTCTTATTCTATGCTGGAAACTGCTGTGAACTGTAAATATAGATTTTTGGAGTTTTTGCAAAAATGCGTTTTTCAGTGAGCTTGTGTTTCTATTCCTTTGCACTCAGTCTACTTCCTGTGTGACAGCTCCTAACCCTCTCTGTGCACTGGTGCGGAAGAAATCCACTCAATACAGCCTAAAACACCAAAGGTCTGCTACTTTAGAGATGTGCTGTAAAATATACAGAACTGGGGTTATTTTCAGTACAGTCTAGCATTGCTCGTAAAGTCATCATACATATGCACAGATGGAAAAATGCACTTTTCCGAATGCCTAAATGATACACATGGTGCCGATTTTACATTACATTCACATTTAAATCATTTAGCAGATGCTTTTACCCAGAGCGACGCAAAAAAGTGCTTTAGCCATGCATATGAGACCAGCAGAGATCAACAGATGGCGAGCATGTAATCTGCAACGAAGTGCTTCCTGTATGAATACAAACAAGTGCTACTAGTACAATAAACCTAATACAGATAACCTAGCACAATATAACCCAGAGCAAACAAGCCAGGCAACCAGAAATGAATTGCAATTTAATATACTTTTGTTAAGGCAATCATAGCCTAGCCACAATGAAAATGTGCACACTGCATTTGAATGACTGAGTGTAGTAATATGTAATAATATGATTTAAGCACTGAAAACCACAAAATGCTTGCTTTGAAATGCTTATAGGAGCGATTAGCTTCTTCATTTTGTTTTTTGTTTTTTTAACCTCATTTCCATAAAGTTGAGCATTTTTCACAATTTTCAATTGTTCTGACCTCCTGCTCTGCTGTCAACCCCACAGCATGTAGTGTTAAATGCAATTCATTAATGCAATTTATCACAACAGTGTTTCTATATCCTCCATTATTATGCATTTTAAGAACATTTTTGTTTGTTTTTAGAAGCGATTGGCTTCTTCATGGAGTTTTTTACCTCTCATTTTCATAAAGTTAAGCATTTTTCGAATTTTTCATATGCTCTGACCTCTTGCTCTGATGTGAATACCACAAAATGTGACCATGGACCACAAAACCAGTTGTAAGGGTATTTATTTGTTTATTTATTTATTTTTTTAATTGAGATTTGTACATCATCTAAAAGGTGAATAAATAAGCTTTCCATTGATGTATGGTTTGTTAGGACAATATTTGGCAACTATTCACAACTATTTGAAAATCTGGAATCTGAAGGTGCAAAAAAAAAAAATCGAAATATTGAGAAATTCGAGAAAATTGAGAAGTTAATAGCCAATGCATATTACTAATCAAAGATTAAGTTTTGATATATTTACAGTAGGAATTTTACAAAATGTCTTCATGGAACATAATCTTTATTTAACATCCTAATGATTTTTGGCATAAAAGAAAAATCAATAATTTTCACCCCTACAATGTATTGTTGGCAGTGTTGCCATATCCTGCATATTATTATGCATTATAACAACATTTGTTTGTTATTTTTGCCTAAAAACACAAGAAGCTATACGTTGCATTGTTTTACATATTTATGTAAATAAGGTAAATTAAATAAAAAAAGAAAATTAAAAAAAGAAAATAATTGAGTCCCTTTTTGTTAAAGGGATAGTCCGCCTAAAAATGTACAACTAACTTTTGTAAAATGATAACTATCCCTGTAAAGCAAATCAGATTGGTTGTATCTGCAAATTTAGTAAACTGACAGAATAAATAAGTAACATTTCATCACTTATTACACTCATGAGTGTTCAATTTCCAATGCATGAACTGTTTAGTTTGAATCCAATTTGAGTCACTTACATTTAAATTCAGTTTTTCTATTCTGAATTAGAGCCGTTACATAAAGTAATAATAATAATAAAAACAATTAATGCAGTCACTTTAGGCTTTTTATTAGTAATTTCCGAATAGCAATTAAGGCAATTTTGGCTTTCTTTTACTAAATCAGGTTGCTGGTTGTTCTTGTGAGATCTGGCAACGCAGGGATGTATGAAGTAGTTTGTGAAATAAACGCTTGTTTTCACGCCTGAGTCAACTTTTAAGTGAATCTATCTCTCTTTCATTTGCTCCGTCTCTCGTTCTCCCTTTCGGTAGCGTTAGCATACAGAGAGGTGCCCACTTCACTTAGCTCTGGCTGAATGTGATTTGGTCTGAGCTGCGTTTTTAATATTTAATAAGCTGTGCAGCGTGTAATAAGGCCTGCCTGTTGATAATGATATTTACATGGCATGGGCATGCCATATCAAAAGGCTTTATTTATTATCAGACAGACTGTGGGAAGCAGAAAGGGCTCCATCATCTCGTTTCCTCAGCGTGTCGTGTACTGCAGGTGAGGAACTGGCTTTGTGTGACTTCAGTCACTCGACAAATCTCCACAACCCCCTCCCAGTTCCCAGCTGACTATTATTGCTGTGCACTGCGAAGGCAACACGAAGCTAATCTTTCTCCTTGCACCTACTACCGTGTGCAGTTTGTTTAGGGCAGGGTGTTATCTGGAGCCGTAATGAGGAACGAGGGTTGCCTAGCCAACCCCTGCGTCCACCCGCTTTGTTTAGTCTAAAATTACTGTTGCTTAGCACGCCGGTTCTGCTGGCTGAATAACAACCATTATTAGCCTGTACATCTGTATGTGTTATCACTCATCACACGTAACATACTGTTAGCGAAGACTTCAGCAATAGCCCCTGTGTAGTTGCGTTATGCTAATTTTTATAACTACTAGAACTGCGATTGTCTTGTTGGGTTTGTTTGTTCAAAAACATTGCTCTTGTGTTTTATTGCGGATATTCGGTTTGACGTTTCGGAAATGTACTTTGTGCTGCGAGCTCCTAATTAGCTTGTGTTGTTTTGTGTATCTCTACTGAAACTAGGCTTTGTTTATTTGGGCTGACTATGGTGATTTGTAATCTTATAGCAGAACTAGGAGGATGAATGCATGTTTAAACTGTGATAACAGTTGTTTAATTGCGACATGCTTCATATTTCACAAATCTCAGGGGTTTAGTCTGCACAAATTATAGTTCTGCTGTTGTGCAAGTATCATTTACTCACCCTCACTTCATTTTAAACCTGTATGACTTAGTTCTGTGGAACACAAAAAAAGGATGCTGCAGAAATTTCTATGTGTTTGTTGACTTACTTTGCATGGACTAAACAGCTGAAACAGAAGAAAGTCAGTCGCATAGATTTGGAAAGACATGAGGGTGAGTACATCAACTATACATTTAGAGCCATTATAGATTGTAGGGAAGCTTATTTCCATCACAAGATGGAAAAATAAGAAGGCATAATCATGACTTTTTTTTTTTTATGTCAGATATAAGTCAGATATAAATTCAGAATTCTGAGTTATAACTATCTGAATTGTGCCAAAAAGCCAGAATTGTGAGATAAAAAGCTCCACTTACCTTTTTTATATTTTTTTATTCTATGATGGGGAAAAAAAAGATGTAAACTCAGAATTCTGAGAAAAAAATGTCATAGTTGTGAGATGTAAACTTGAAATTGCAAGGGAAAAAGTCAGAATTCGGGAATTAACATCTTGCAATTCTAAGTTTTTATCTTGCAAGATGAAAGATAAAACGTTTTAAAGTAATTTTATGGAGACAAGTTTCCATAGGATTCATCTCTAAAAAAAAATTGAATAAATAATAGAATTAATAAGAATTAATAATTAAATCTTTTTTTATCTTACGGCATGGGCTCAATTCCTGGAGAATCAAACTTTTTATATATATATATATATATATATATAGTGGGGGAAAAAAGATGCAAACATTTAAAATTGTCAGAATTGTTACCATCTTGCAATTCTTAGTTTATATCTTGCAATTCTAAAAAAAAAAAAAAGTCTGAATTGTAAGAAAAAAGTCAGTCTGAAAGATAAAAAGTTTTAAAAGCAATTTTATGTATTTATTTAATACTTTTCCATGGTGGAACAAGTTTCCATAGGATTGGGCATCTCTGAAAAATTGAATAAGTTAATAAAAAAGTTACATCATATTTTTCAGCGTGTTACGCCATGAGCTCCACCTTTTTTTCTGTCGCTCAAACAGTAAAGCACTAGCATTGTAAGGTCATGGGTTCAATTCCCAGGGACTTAAACCTTTTTATTTTTTATTCTATAGTGGAAAATGAAAGATGTATTCAGAATTCTGAGAAAAATTGTCAGAATTGTGAGATGCAAGCTTGGAATTGTAAGGAAAAAGTCTGAACTGTGAATTAACAACTTGCAATTCAAAAAAAAAAAAAAAGAAGTCTGAGTTGTGAGAAGAAAGTCTGAAAAGCAATTTTATTTATTTACGTTTTTATTTATGCATTTTTATATCTTGCAATTCTAAAACAAACAAAAACAATTGTGAGATGTATACTTGGAATTGCAAGGGGAAAAGTCAGAATTCTGAGTTAACATTTTGCAATTTTGAATTTATATCTTGCAAAAAAAAAAAAGAAAAAAGTTGTTAGAGTTGTGAGAAAAAAGTCTTAAAGATAAAAAGTTTCAAAACCAGTTTTATCTATTTATGATTTTTTTTTTCATGGTGAAAACAAGTTTTCATAGGATTGATCATCTCTGAAAAGTTAGAATAAATAAGTTACATAATTGTTTTCAGCGTCTTACGCCATGAGCTCCACATTTTTTCCTGTCGTTCAAACAGTAGAGTGCTAGCAACGTAAGGTTTTTATTCTATGGTGGAGAAAAAAAAAAAAAAGTTGTAAGCCCGGGAATTCTGACAAAAATTGTCAGAATTGTGAGATGTAAACTTGGAATTTCAAGGAAAAAAGTCAGAATTCTGTCAGAATTCAAGAGTTTATATCTTGCAATTCTAAAAAAATAAATAAATAAATAAAAAGTCTGAGTTGTTAGAAAAGATTCAGAAAGATAAAAATGTTTAAAATAATTTTATTTATTTATGTATTTATGCATTTATTTTATTTATTTATTTTTTTCAATGGTAGAAATAACTTCCATGGGATTGAGCACCTCTAAATAAAGTAAAACTAAATAAAGTAATAGGATAAATAAGTTACGCCATTTTTTTCAGTGTCTTACGCCATGAGCTACATATTTTTTCCTGTCGCTCAAACAGTAGAGCATTAGCAACATAAGGTCATGGGTTCAGTTCCTAGAGAATGTATGAACTACTAAACATGTAGAATGTATCCTAAATTCAATGTAAGTCACTTTAAAAGCACAAATTATAGTTTTGCTGTTGCACGATTACAAAGTTTAAAACAGCTTTAGAAATGGATATTGATTTCTGAGTCTGAAATGGTGTATTTGCACCACTCCTTCTCAATTTTGTCTCTCCTCCAACTCCTACTGATTAAACTGGCAGTGGTTTTGTGTGTGGCTGAATGTAGGACTGAAGATTGCGGAGTGACCTGTGACCTGGGCTGTGCTGTAATGCAGTCCTGCTGCGGTAAATGTGTGCACTGCTCTTTGACCTGCCTTTGCTTTGTTTAGCCCCTCAGTCACAGGGCACGCCAGTAGCCTCTGACCTCTGACCTTTTCATATCCTCTGGAGGATTCAGTCACTGTAGTCTCATGACGGCTCTTCACTATGACACAGATGTCGTTAAATAGGCCGGTGATTCCCAACCAGCAACACTTAAGCAGCTTCCACGGGGGTAATTGGAGTTTTGCTTTTTTGAAGAAACATTTCACCCAAGAATGAATATTCTGCGTTGCACAATCATGTGTAGTGATGTATGATTGTGAATCTTTCATATGAGGCAGAAACATATGAGGCATAATCATGTGTAGTGATGTATGATTGTGAATCTTTCATATAAGGCAGAAACTTTCAATGAATTGGTTCATGTGGTTCAGCCTGAATGTATTTTTTTAAGGATTCCAAGTCTTACAAACAACTTAGAATTGATCTTGTAATTTTCTGACTCAATTTCAAGTCATTTCGAGAGCAAATCACCACAGTAAAACATGAGTTGTGTTGAAAAGCTAATAGTTATTACACATGTCGCTGTGGTTAGTTCCTCTGCAGCTGCCTGAGCTTTGCTTTAACTCAGAGAGTTTTTAACAGAAGGCCTGATAGTTGTCTGAAGAAGAGGAAGTGAGTGAGGTGAAGAGAGTTTAACTCGAGGTTTGAGCAGTGTCTTCTGGTCAGGGCTTCAGAAGAACAGGAAAATAAAACATCAAAGGCAAGGCACTGACAGGGCAATGGAGGCTTTTAAAAACCAATACTGAGACTGCAGAAAGGCCTTTCGTCAATTACAATGTTATTAGCCCACTCATAATGGAATAATGCAGTCCTCCAGGACAGCTCGGCTAATGCCCGAGAATGGAAAGTTAAACACACACTGTCAGATTAAAAGTGACAAGTGAAAAGGAAGAGTGATTAGGGGGAGGCGAAAAATATAGAGAAAAAAAGAGAGGTCAAATCATGCTGGAGGTTTTACACAAGTATTATTATTTATATTCTATTTTACTATGTATTCATATTATTAATTACATTTTATTTTTATATATTTACTTTAGGATTTCATTTTCATGGAATCCTGTTTCTCCCACTGAATAAAACATTTTTCAAAACGGTAATTGCGACATTTTATCTCACAATTCTGACTTTTCTGATTTCTTGCAAGTTTACATCTCATGATTCTGATTTTTCTCAGAATTGTGTGATACAAAATTTGCAATTCTGACTTTTGTTCTCTTTATAACACACAATTCCGAGTTAAGACAGAATTGTGAGGTATAAACTTGCAATTCTGAGAACATATCAGTCTTTTTTTCCCTCAAAACTGGACTTTATAACTCGCAATTGAGTTTATATCTCACAATTCTGAGAAAAAAAGTCAGAATTGCGAAATATAAACTTGCATTTGCGAGAAAAAAAGTCACTGCAAGTTTTAATCTCGCAAGTCTGACTTTATTTCTTGCAATTGTGAGTTTATATCATGCAGTTGTGAGAAAAAGTCAGAATTGTGAGTTTATATCTCGCAACTTTATAACTAGCAAATGCAAGTTTATATCTCACAATTCTGAAAAAAAGTCTGAATTTTCGAGTTTGTGTCACACAATTATGAGAAAAAAAGTCCAAATTGTGTTTAAATCTCGCAATTCTGACTTTATAACTCACAATTGAGTTTATATCTGATAATTCTGAGAAAAAAAGTCAGAATTGTGAGATATAAACTCTCATTTGTGAGAAAAAAAGAAATTGTGAGTTTTTATCTCCCAATTCTGACTTTATTTCTCACAATTGAGTTTATATCTCACAATTCTGAGAAAAAAGTCAGAATTGAGTGAAAAAAAAGTCAGAATTGCGAGATACAAACTTGCATTTGCAAGAAAAAAAGTCATTGCAAGTTTTTATCTCCCAATTCTGACTTTATTTCTTGCAGTTGTGCAGTTATGAGAAAAAAAGTCAGAATTGTGAGTTTATATCTCTTAATTAAATTGAACTTAAACGTATTTTATTGCAGTTGCTGTGGCATCATTTCTTCTTCTTCTTTTTTTATATATATTTTCTTTTAAAATGTATTGGTTTTTTTAATTTAGTCATTTATTTATTTATTTTGTAATATTTCTTTTTAGCTTTAATTTAATTTAAGTTATTTTATTTTATTTAGGTGCCAATCATTTCTAATTGTAATTTTTTCTTTTCAATCTAAGATTTAATTTTAGATTTAGTACTTTTTTTTTGGTAATATTTCTATTTAGATTTCATTTCTATGTAACATTTATATTTAAATCTTAATTAATGAAAATTATTTTAAACAATAATAACACTGTTTTAACACACTTATGCAGCACTTATGCTGATGTTAAGTGCAAATGAATTTATGTTAAGTCATAAAAATGTTAAAACAGAAGTTTGTTTTCACTAGCCTGTCTCAGACCTTTGGACCCTTATGTAGTCGAGATAAATATACAGTAGGGAAAGGAAGGCCAAAGCCTGCTTATGTAAGATGGCAATGTTCCTCTCTCGAGCATCCTCACATGCTGTGCCGTCTGAGGCATCGTGGTCATTTATCATGTGAGCAGAAGCAGTGTTAGATGTAGCAGGTTCAGGCAGGTCCCTGTGCAGGCAGCTGAGGGTTTAGGTAAGTAGGGCAGAGACAGTATAGCAGCCGGCTGATTCTCAGAGCTCCTCTGCCAACACTCCCTCCGCTCTTCATACTAATGAGATCACACCATCCTCTGTCTGCTGCAGCTTCAGAGCGAAAAAGTGACGAAGCCTGCATCAGAAACTGCCCTTGATTCCGTCTGCGCCCCTGCCCTGTTTTCCCCCATCACGCCTAGATTTAGAAGTGAGGTTTGCGCTTGCATTTTTAGTCACGGTCCTAAATGAATCCTTCTCTTTCGCTTTAATACACTGGCTGATTTTTTCCTTCACAAAGCGAATGATTGCATATCATAAGTTGGATCTACTGAATGAAGAACAAGCTCTTGTGTTTTGAGTAAGACGCCCCATTAGTTTGTGAACAAACTATTATATCAATTATAATGACACATACGCTGTCATAATGACAAAAGGACGTTATCTGTATAGCTTGATAAATGTCAAGCTCAGCAGCTGACAAAGCTGAGGAAAAAATATTAGATTTGCTTCAGTGTCAATAATTTAGAAAACATTTGGTGATTAAGCCAAGATGCTACAGGCAAAATCATTGCTTTTTTTAATACACTTTTTACATTTGAGATTCTGGATTATTTTGCTTTCATAACGTTATAGGCTTTCAGACTAATGAAATAAAAACATCCAAAAAAGCCATTTAAGTGTTTCTTTCTTTTTTTTTTTTTCAGTTTATCTATTTTGGTCTGTGTATTTCAATTACAGACACATTTTTAAAGGCTGTTTTCTCAAAATGATTTTTTGTGCTTTTACCAAACTTTCTAGTTTATTTCTAACCATATTCCGAAGGTTTTTACAGAGTAAATCAGTATTATGTAATTTATCGAGTGATAAAATGAGATAAGAGATTCGTTATTAAAACCATTAATATGTCAACAAAATAAAACAGTTTCAAATGTACCTTTATCTAGTGTTCATATTTCTGTTCTAGAGATGTATGCAAATTAGTGCGTATTTAAATCCAGAATAAAAAATTCCTGATAATTTACTCATCCGTATATAACCCAAGATGGATTCTGGATGGATATTATTCAGACAATGTCATGTCTTTCTTTTTCAGTCGAAAAGAAATTGAAGTTTTTGAGAGAAACATGTCAGGATTTTTCTCCATATAGTGGACTTCAGTGGGGATCAAGTTGAAGGTCCAAGCTGCAGTTTCTGTGCAGCTTTAAAGGGCTCTACACGATCCCAGCTGTGGAATAAGGCTCTTAAATAGAAACAATCGGTTATTTCCTAAAAAAAAAAGTGTGTCTTGCAATAGCTCGACTTCCCGCATTACGCTGTCACGTTGGAAAGGTCACGCATGACGTAGGCAGAAGTATCGACCTACTGTTTACAAAGCGAACATGCAAAGAAAGTTAAACGCTCTTTACAAAAAAAAGGCAAAACAACGTTGGATGATTCTGAAGCTGGAGAAGAAAACAAGATGGAGATTTTCACCCTACTCTACCTTTTTGAACCAAAAAACAGACAAAGAACTAACCACATGTGACCATTCCAACGTGATTACGTAATGTTTGAAGTTGTAGGCGAACATCACAGAGCTAGTGCAAGATGAGCATTTGTGGTTAAAAAGTAGCAAATGATCGATCATTTCGCTAGATAAGACCCTTATTCCTTGGCTGGGATCATGTAGAGACTTCTGAAGCTCTTAGTAGAGCTGTAGACTGTATGTTTTATAGTTTTTCAGTCATGATCGATTCTTTTGAATGAATCAGTTGACTAAATGATTCAGTAACTCTTTCATAACTCACAAAAAGGTACTCACTGTTCCCCGCCTACAGTTGTAATGATGTAACTTACAGAAACAGTCATCAAATGAATAAGTTAACAATTCTGAACCTTTTTTGGAGATCAGAATCAAAAGGTTTGAGTCACTGGAATGAATCAGAATCACTACTGCTGATACTAAGCATTTTCAGCACATGTAATGCAGAGGGTGGTCCCAAAAATGGGTTTTTGGATGTCAAGGATACAGTACGTCTGTACACAGATGTTTTGGCTGCTGAACTACAACATTTTATCAATATTAGATGTCATTTAGGTTTTGGCGATTGGCCTCAGAACAACCTGGCTGTCAATAAATAGCCTACTTCCGGGTGTTTCTCACACTTACAAAAATGCTGGGATTAAAAACAACCCAACTTGGGTTATTTGGCAACTCAGCGATGGGTAAATACAGAACACATGCTGAGTTATTTTGACCCAGCTGGTTGGGTTAAATGTTTTTACCAAACATGCTGGGTTATTTATTTAAGTCAACTATTGTTTAAAAATTATTAAATTGCTGGTTTAAAATGGACTGATGGCCTTACAAAAAAAAAAAAAAAAAAAAAAATAAAAACCCACACACAAAGAATTATTAGAAGCAACAGCAATAATCAAAAAATGAACATTTATTATTAAGCGACACACATGGACAAAGTACAAGACGGTTTACAATATTACACACATTTAAACTCCTTTAACAAGCATTTTAGACAAAAAATTTAACATTTAAAAGTAGAATTTTAATTTTAGTGTATTCAGCCATTCTCTGTAATCACTTTTTACCCAAATAGCTCTAATTCTCATGCCGGTGTCAGTGAAATCTGAGCCAATGATGCGCTGCTGTTCGCCGGGGGAAGTACGAACTTCAGACCGTGGCCTCACATTTCAATCGTAGCTGAAAATGCTGTGACTGACTCTAAAACCTGCCCATAAACGAACAGTACTGATATTACGGAACATATTTTAACATCAAATTAAATTACACTCAGTACTATAATGAATAAAATCCATTTGTTTTAGGCAAAGAAAAAGGCGTTTCCATCAGGCGAAGTGATCGCTGCTGACACAGCTGACTGACACAGCTGACTGACATTTTGTCCTTGTGTTGCGTTGCGTAAAATAATACAATTTACAGCACAATAAAGACTTTATAAATAAAATAAAATGTATACAAACCTTTATTTCACTGAAGAAGTGCACCAAATCTGCAGCACTGAGAACTTCTCTCTCCTAGAGGACTCAAAAAGCCCGCATCCTGACTGTAACTCAGCAGCTGGGTTGTTTTGTCAGAGACAGGCTCAACTCAGCGGTTGGGTAGAAAAAAATAACCCAGCAGCTTAAAACTACCCAGCACCTGGGTAAAAAAAAAATAAAAAATAACCAAATAAAATGACCCAGCATCTGGGTAAAAATATCAAAAACAACCCAATAAAATGACCCAATGGGCTGAACCCAGCATTTGGGGTTTTTTAGAGTGCAGACTTTGGGACATTGAAATGAATGGAAATGCTAACAAATACTGTAGCTCTTTTCAAGTATTACATAGCTTAAAGTGAATGAGATACTGCTGAGTGAGGGAATCAGCAATGGTTCACCCTAGCATGCTAGCTCCATCTGCTGGCTACTTCCTGCCACATCTGCAGTATGAATGAAAAAGACAAATGGATGGATGGATAGAAGACTGAAGGAAGTGATTACATATTATGCTGTCCGATAACTGAGTTCTGTGACATCAAGATTAATTGACTGATTAAATTTTCAAAATACAGAAAAAAATTAATCATATTAGCCATTCAGATAGCTGTGAATTAAGGCAAGTATTCAGGTCACAACTGCGCAAGTTTATAGATGCTGGCGGTGCAGATTTAACCAGCTATTAGAAACATAAATGGCCCTTTTAGTGCAACGTCCTTCAGCGGCATTCAGCAGAGACTGTACGTCCAAGATGCAGCTCACCCCGTCGCTCGGGTTGTGTTTAGCGGCGATAATGCATTTATACTCATCTGAGAGGACTCACCCCTCATCACATCTCTAATGGAGCGCTGGACAGCAGAGATTCACGGGGTCATGCTGAACTCAAGCCGCAATAAAAAATATTCACCAGCCGTGAGAGGTTTTGGAAATGTTCTACACAACAGTGGTTAGGATATGAAAGGTGTTGTCCTGGAAAATGTTACACAGGAATAAGTTGTTCTTTATGAGATCTCTTATGAATGTCTTGTTATTCTTCTTACTGTGTTGTGGTTGGTTGGTTGGTTTGGTTGTATTGATATGATAAGGCCAATACCATGGACTTTGACGGGAAATGGACAAATAAGTCCAGATGAAAGATGTGATATTCACATGTTAAAGGCTCCGTGTGTGTAAAACACCCAGTCTCTGCAGATCTACAGGAATTAGCTTCTCTCTCGCTGTCAGTCTGAGCTGGCCTGCCACACTGTAGCACTGCAAATGAGCTCTGGATTAATGTCATCATGTGCCAGCTCCAAATGCCACCAGCACGTCGCCACGCTCACAGTCTCCAGGGCCTTGCTCATGTGTTCCACGTGCACACGGGAATGTGTGTGTGCCCATCTTAAGTGAGCGTGACTGGGTGAGGTATTTGTGTGAAGCTATCATCACACTGCACTGCTCCACTTTTTCTAAAACTGTCTGTCACTGTCACAACACTTTACACGTCATTCAGCACTAAGTTTGTCACCAAATTCCATACCACAGCAAAAACAAATGTGCAATCGAACTCACTGTTTATTGAAATACAGTATACAGTAATAAAAAACAAAGAAATGCAGTGAATTAAGATTGGATTGGATTTATCTGTTACAGTATAACAAGGCATTAGCGTTCAGCGTGGAGTATGCGTGCTAATACAGATTGGAGCTTTCAACAGCAGCTGCATATTAGTCAGGCATTGTGCAGGTTGTGAATTGAGTAGGTGTTTGCACTCAATACTGTAGAAAGACTAGTGTCATTGTGGCAAACTTCTGGCAAACAATTGCATTTCCTGCAAGTTTGCAAATAAATAGCAGCATTGGTAATAATGGCAGCATTTTACGGAATCCATCCAAAGCAGGAGAAATTGTGCTTATAAAAATAACCAGTATTTAAGTTAATAACACAAATTTTAGGATAAAATGGGGTTAAAGGCGCATTTGACTTCATTTTCCCTTTAAACCACTAGATGGCGCAACAATTCACTTTAGTGCTTTTCTTAAAGGGATAGTTCACCCAAAAATGAAAATTACCCCATGATTTACTAACTCTCAAGCCATCCTAAGTGTATTTGACTTTCAGAGTTATAATCAAAAAAATGTCTTGGGTCTTCTTCTAGCCAATGTATCGATTCTCATTAGCGTAGAATCAACTTTGTGTTGATTCTGGCTCTTCTGAGTTTAATAATGGCAGTAAACTGTGGTCGAGATTTTGAAGGAAAAAAAAGTGCATCCATCCATTATAAAAAGTCCTCCACACAGCTCCTGGGGGTTAATAAAGGCCTTCTAAAATGAGGCGATAAAATATCCATATTTAAAACTTTATAAACCGTAATCTCTTGCTTCCGCTAACTGTTGTACGAGCGTTCACGAGAGAGTTGCGTTCCAGCAAATGACGTAGGATGTAGGTGTAGCGTAAGCTCCAGTGACAAGTAACGAATGCGTAAGCGCAGAGGAGAGAACAAAACAAAATACCAGTCATGAATTAGTAGTACAAAGCGAGGATTTTTAAAGAAAAATGTTGGAGGATTTCCATATAAGCTAAGAGGAGACTGGTTTTCCTTTGCTGTAAACAAAACTTGGTTCTCACGAGACTATCAAATTCTCACCGGTGTTTAGTCCCTTTCGAGGAAAGTCTGTTCACTCTGCAGCCATATTTGCAACACCTCCAGGCAGTTCATACAAGGCCAAGTCCTAAGTAAATGAATGGGGGAATGCTGAAATCTTACAAACGGCTTGTTGAACTTGCATAAATTACATATTTCAAATCAGCAACAAAATCTGAAATGAATTGCTTGTTTCTGAAATCGTTGTTTCTTATGCTCACATAGCATTTAAAAAAGTTTCTATGGGAACTAGTGATGTGTTGTTCATGAACAATTTGTTCAATTTGTCATTAATTACTTACCCCCATGTCGTTCAAAACTCATAAAAGCTTTGTTTGACTTCGGAACACAAATTAAGATATTTTTGATGCATTCTGACAGCTCTCTGACCCTCCCATAGACAGCAATGTAATTAACACGATCAGCATCCAGAAATGTAGCAAGGAGATCTGTAAAATAATCCATGTGACATCAGGGGTTCAACCGTAATTTTACAAAGCTATGAGAATATTATTTGTATGCAAAGAAAACAAAAATAATGTTTTTATTCAATAATTTCTCTCCTCTGCGTCACCCTAGTGCCATTTTGGAGAGTATCCACTAAACGCAAACAGCGTATGCTGTTCTGCGTCAGCTGCGTCACGCAGGTACGTTGTTTTCAATTCTGGCTTTGTAAAATTACAGTTGAACCCCTGATGTCACATGGATTATTTTACAGATCTCCTTGCTACGTTTCTGGTCGTTGATCGTGTTAATTACATTGCTGTCTATGGGAGGGTCAGAGAGCTGTCAGAATCCATCAAAAATATCTTAATTTGTACAGAAGACGAACAGTCCTTTATTAGCCCCCTGGAGCCATGTGGAAGACATTTTATGATGGATGGATGCACATTATTTTCTTCAAAATCTCAACCACAATTTACTGCCATTATAAAGCTTAGAAGAGCCAAGGCTAGTCCTTACAGCAATGCAAAGTTGATTCTACGCTAATGAGAATCTATATATTTTGAGACAAAGGTCTAGGTAATGTTTTTTTGGAAATGGAAGACTATGTAAAAGTATTGTATTTGGAGTAAAAATCTTTACTCTAATAATCAAACATGTTGTATGGTTCTACAAAAGTAATACTGATGCAGCATGGGCATGTACTGTATAATACAGTCATCCACTGCTTTGTTCCGCCTCTACAGACCTTTGCAAGGGTAGCGCCATATTTAATTTTTGACAGGAATGAAAACAAGGCTGTGAGGGATAGAAATACAGTACGTTTAATGGATTGTACTGTTGTTTAAGAACATACAGATTGTTTGGATGATGAAATGTCTTTCAGTAGAAAAAAATCTCCATAAAACAGATTGTGATCTAGGACCTTTGTACGGTGTGCGACATTGTAAAGACTGCAAGTCTATCCCTCACAGCCTTGTTTTCATCTGCATATTAAAATTCAATATGGCGTCTAACCTGACTGTTTATTACTGGTCAAACTTAATGCTGACTCGAGAGCATCACAATGTCCTCAGATAACTCCAACAAAAGCTTATTTCACCTCAGAAAAGCTATTTTCCTTGCATGTCAATCAGGCCTGTCTGAAATGGCCCGGGGAGGAGACAGGAGGCTGCGGTCGTACCCCTCTCTGTGATCTGTCATCCTCCACAAACGTCTGCTTTACCTCTGTCTCAGGAGGGATTCATTATATGAACAGGCATTAGCAAACGCCCGCTGAGAGGTTTGCTCTCTGCAAATCTAATAAGCACTTACAGACGAAGCAAAGCGGTAGAGGATCAAGGCTGAGGAAGGAAATGTGCTTTTTAAAGAGTTTACACGAGTGACGCCACATAAATATTTCATTGGGGATGGCGGCGTGACATGATGTACAGCTGTGTGCGGGCAAGGCGCTGCGCTTAAGGCAAAGACAGTGATTCATTGCACTCATAATTGCCTGAGCTGTTGTTGTAGATGGAGTCGAGGACCTGCCTGCACTCTTCTCTCTGCTGACAGCGACGGATTCCAGCTACAGGTCTGTTGCGTGCTCGGAGAACAGTTTTAATATGCGATGCGGGAGAGAAGGTGTTTATGTTTGTTTGAACTTGTTTCGCTGTGTTTTTGTCATTCCCTCTTTGAATAAAATGAGTACAGAATCGTTCCATTAGACTCCTGATGGGAGAGAGGAAATGATGTCATGTGTTGGCTCAGCTGTAACTAATGGCTGCTGGAAAACTTGGCAGAGACTCTCCTCAGTCTTTCATACAAGCACCGTTAATGCACTACGGTCCATTCATTCAGTCCTTTAACAGTGGGTAGGATATTGTGTTGTACATTAAGGAAACTGTCAAAGCAAATGGCTTTGGTTTGATGTCTTTCTTCCTCTTGTTTGACTGGGCACATTTTTGTTCGTTCGTGAGAAAAAAAGTAGAGGTTTTGGTTTTAAAACCAAAACAAAACCTCTTGTTTACATGGTTATTTATCCAATTTAATGCCTGCTGTGGTGTTACAAAAGTATAATGGGCCAAAAACGGAGCCTTGTTGCACACCCTCTACAAAAGGGCTCTACATCATCCCAGAGGAATATTTTATTGTTCACTTCTGTTATGTTTAATGTAAAGCTTACATGTCTACACAAATGTCTCTGAACAAACTCATAAAACATTCATAAATTGCTAAATTATGTGTAATTACTAACTATAAACTATGCTTCTAACCACATGTGAATTTATATAGATCATGTTCTTGAGCAAAACAAGCAAACTAACATGCAATACTACCTGTATATTTCTTTTAACATGTATGCAAGTTTTATCTTTTAGTTTGTCATAAGAATAAAAGAGCAATTTTTGAAAAGTACTTAAGGATTAGTTTACTCCTGAATAAAAACTTCCTGATAATTTACTCACCCTCATATCATCTGAGATGTTAATGTCTTTTTTTTTTTATGCTGAATAGAAATTCAGGATTTTGAGGACGACATTTAAGGATTTTCTCCATATAGTGGACTTCAATGGGGATCAGTGGGTTGAAGGTCCAAATTGCAGTTCCAGTGCAGCTTCAAAGCGCTCTACAATAATAATACAAAGAATAAGCGTCTCATTTAGCAAAATGATTGATAAAGATGTGGGCTTAAGAATATATCACGATAATTTATTGCAGTAACAATATCAATGACGATAATTCAGGGAATCCTGTTGCTTTAGAGAAAAATATTATCTTTCTTTTTGTTGTGAGCATTACTGAGTACAGAGGTAATGTAATGAATGTTTAATTCATACTGGAAGCCGGAGGACGCCCTTGCGCAGAAACTCCCCATATGCAAAGCAGAACTAATAGTACTGAGGCTCCAGGAAATACCTAACATACCTAACCTGTACCTGAATAAAATGGTAAAGGCTAGAAGGGACACAGCTCTGGCTACTGGAAATGCGCACATCAATCTAACGTTATTTTTGTCACACTGTACAACAATAGTACTGTTTTTGTATTATAAGGGCTAAGTTTAGGGTTGGGGTAGGTGTAGATGTTAAAAAAAACACAATCTAATAGGTAAAACAGTTCATTTCATTATTAGTTTCCAGTCAGAGCTGTAAATTAGAGAAATTTTAATGAGGAAACTTCAAGACAATAAACATACGATTGCTACAATATATGGTTTATCTGTGTTCTTGGGTATGTTTATAAGGATGAAGTATATTTATATTGCTTGTCTAATTGATATAACCTTTATCATTGTATATAATATTATTATAATTTACTAAAATGTTATAATAATTACTAGCATGATTTCTGCCTCATTCTGTGATATGAAACCACGTCTAAACACAAAAAGAAATTATTTCAAACACTCGACTATGTTATTGGTTAATCTGGAGAAAAAGCATGTCAGTAAATGAAATCTTTGTTGGAAAACAGGTTTGTAAACAGACTTATACCCATGTAAAACTGTGTTGCACACATGCTACTGTAGTTCATTTATTCAGGGCACAGACCGATTTTTTTGGCACACTGTACAGCCCTGACCAAGCCAGTTTCAGATTGTAGAGTCAGCTCCTCGTTTAGCGATATACTGCTTCTCAATTTCACATCTGCCTTCTGCCATATGACTCCATATGGTCGCACACAGAAATATGTCAGCAACTAGATTCTATCTTTATTATTGCGGAAAGACTAGTTCTTATTGTGGGGAGAATTTTTACCAGTATAACGTAAATGATAAGATATCACCCATATTCCTAATGATTGGTCATTTTCTAAAGAAAAAATAGTTTATACACAACAGCAAATGCTCATTTTGCATTAGCACTGCAATGTGCGTCTACAACTTTTTCAATGCATTCAGTAATCATGTTGGAAAGGTTACACGTGGTTAGTTCTTCATCTGTGTACTTCAGTTCAGAAAGGTAGGGTAGGGTGAAAAACTCCAGCTCATTTTCTCCTCCAACTTCAAAATCGTCCAACAATTATTGTTTTACTTTTTTTTGTAAAGGGTGTGCATGTTCACTTTGTGAACACTAGGTTGGTGCTTCTGCCTATGTCATGCTTGACCTTTCCATGCATGAAGTCGTGGACACAGAGCTAGAGCAAGACGAGCATTTGTGGTTAAATGACGATCGTTTCGCTAGATAAGAAGCTGCACTGACATTGCATTTTGGACCTTCAACCCGTTGTTCCCCATTGAAGTCCACTATACTGAGAAAAATCCTGGAATGTTTTCCTCAAAAACCTTTATTTTTTCGACTGAAGAAAGACATTATTATTTTAATTTTGGAGTGAACTAATCCTTTATGTGTAAATTGTAGCTGGGGAACCCGGAGTGTGACCTGTAAGGGAATCTTTGATTTAATCAAATCTAGAAATTAAACAAACCCTAATTAATAATAGCAATATTCTCACATTAATTCGATCTTGAAACAGTTAATTAGCAGTCATTACTCCACAACCTGTGTTACTTCATTTACGACAGTTCTGCTGTTCAACTAAGTTGGTTTGAACAATTGAGTTACTAGGGTTTCACTATGTTAGTTAAGCAGCAAGTTACTTGTAGGGGGGTTAACGAAAAATAAAAAGCAATATTTTGATAGCAGCATAGGGACAAATTATTTACACAGGGAAATCAGCCTATGAATTATAAATAATTATAGTTTTTGAGCCTACAATTAGGGTACAACGAGGCTAAAGGCACCCTGGGGTAAAAGGCACTTTTGATATTATTTTCCTCTAAACCACTAGATGGCAGAAAAACGTGGCGTAGCACTTTCCAAAATATCCACTTTTCAACATACACATGCAAATTTGTCTAATCCTTGATGCAATCATGGGCAGCAGCGCAAAGTCGATTCTGTGCTTACTTGATCTAATATTTGATGGTTTTTTGAATTTAGTAGATTTAAGTAGCAAACAAGAACAAAGGCACAATAATTAACATGATAATTAATAGAAGGCTGACTTTTCCATTTGTTGACATGACATGGTTAGATTCAGATGGTTAATATCATATATTATGTTAGGTGTCCATCTTAGAGATAATCACTGTGTTTAGAATGAAACCATCATATTTAAAAACATGCTATTAATCATATCATATAATAAAATATCATTTGTTGTTACTACTGTAAATCTATATTAAATTATTATGGAATCTCCTTCAATGCTTTTAGAGTCTTTACATTTTAAAATGATTTTGTTTCTGTATTTTAAAATATGTTTTAAATAGAAAATGGTACAAACTTTGCTGAAGTGCTTATTTTGAACACGTATTAACTTAGACATTATTTAAAAAAAAAAAAAAAAAAAAAAAAAACATTATTTTAGCTAAAGTATTTGTATCAATACTGTGTTCCTTTTACCCCATGCTGGTGAGCCCTTGCCACCTCATGCATTTCTAAGATTTTTGAACTAAATAAACGACTTGTATGATTTATTTTCACACAAAGTCTGTTGCTCCATAAATGTTTCTGCAATCATACACTTTGGGCGCAGTGAAAAGCACTTTTTTTTAGGGGGTACCCGTTGTACCCTACTGATATGTTGAATTTGATATATGTATAAGAGCTTTGTACATAAACTATACATAATGCAACATAAAACAGCGTAGATGTTAGACTGTGAGTGACAGATAAAATGATGAAGAGGAAGAAGGCTGCAAGGTTGTCAAGATACATAGGTGGGAGAGCTTAAGCGATGACTTTTACAGTGGTACTGATGATGTAATCAATTGCAATGGACACCCAGACTGAAGCACTAACAGCTCTCCTTCTGTACTTTTCTCTCTGCACAGACTGTCTACAAACACTGGCTCTGTGCCCAGTTCTTCCACACCACACAGATGCACTGCAGCAACAGGATCCCCTGCAGGAAGTACTGCCTAGAGGTCCAGCAGAGGTGTCCCTTCATATTGCCTGACAATGATGAGCTCATCTACGGAGGAAGCCCCAGTTTTATATGCACAGGTGGGCACTTTGACCTTTTCTCATCCAAACAAATCACCAGTGGCTTCCTCTGCTTGAGAGGACTGAATCATTCGCTGTGACCGAAACCAATGGCAACTGCTCCACTGGCCAGTCAATCAATGCAATCAAACAGGAAAAACAACTATAAAAAGAAATGTTTATGCACACACTTTCAAGTGATAGATTATAGGAGTACGGCAGCATCAGCAACAAGCATTTTCATTATCATCGAAGTAGACAGTGTTTCGGTATGAGGTCACCTTTTAAGAAAACTGATTTCAGACCGGCTTACACGGCACTGAAATGTCACGTCGGATAGAATAGAACAAATTCAGGTGAACTTTAGAGACATATAATGACTACAGTGCTTGTTTCGTAGAGTAATAAATATTAAAACACACATACAGCCACACATACAGAATTGTGGGATGTCATAGACAGCGAAGGATACAACCAAATGAAGGCATCACAGTAGACAGGATGTTATGCAAACATTGGATTCTGACCATCTATTGCCTGAGTAGGCAACGTTTTCCATTAGTGTTGCTGATTTGATTAAACACTTGGTCTCTGCTGCCACCTTGTGGCTGAAACAGCAAGTAGCCTACAATTCTTCCCTCCTCTTCTTGCTTTACACTTTTATTGAATGAGCATGATCATATCACATTTGCACAAAATTTGAGTTGACTCAGTGGATAAATAAATACTTTATCTTTAAATTATCCTCCATTTGATTTGCATAATTATGAGTGTGAATACAAAGAATAGGCTTTCTCTGCTCTGCATGTTAAGAATTGTGGTGTGCTCAAATGCCCCGAATAGTGTTTGTTAGGATATGCTCCTCTTCTAATCCCAGAGGGTGCATGCTGAGTGGTGCATCTGAATGAGTGCTTTGGCCTCCCAGTGGCCTGCAGGCTTGTGCTATAATGAGACAGACTGATGATAAATGGGAAATTGAGAGCAGAAGCGCACAGACCGGCTGAGTGGTCACACTGTAATTACCTGCCCTTTAATTGCTTTAAGTATCCCCACTTAACACAGACTCGTCTCGCAGTGCTAAACTTTACACCACCGTATGCCTAAATCATCATCACAACATGACCATAAATACCTGTCATTAATGATTTATGTGTGGCAAAGGTCAAGTGGAAAAGTATTGGACTATACTAAAGGAACAGTTCACACCAAAATTAAAATGTATGAGCTTCTTTCATCTGTTGAACATAACAAATATGTTGGTGACCAAACAGCTGTGGTCCCTGTTGGCTTCCAGACACTGTATGTCAATGGAAACAGAACTGTTTGGTTACTAACATTCTTCAAAATATCTTTCTTTATGTTACACAGGAGGATGAAAGTCATATGGGTTTGCAGAGACACAGGTGTGCAAGTGATTGCTGATTTTTAACTTTTGGGTGGATTATGAAGTATGAAAGAGTAATCAAAAAACAAAAGGCAATAATCTGTTGGGGAAAGTTACTTTTAAAAGTAATTTAAAAATTAGTCATCTAATTACGTAACTCATGTTACTTGTAATGTGTTACACCCAACACTGGCAATAACAACATAGAGGGGACCCCTGCGTGTTTGTGTCAAGGTCAAAAAGTCTCTTAAAATATCAGATCATTTGACCTTTGTGTGAAAAGGCAAGGCATGTCAGGCTGTAAAATGCCATGTGGTGCTGCCAACATTATATCAAGAGAAGCCTTTTACACCTTCATGACTGTGTGTCAAGGTCAATAAGACTCATAAAATATCAGATAATTTGACCTATTTAGGACAAGATAATGTTAGCTTAGAGTGTAAAATATCATGTCATGTTACCTCTTGATGATATTTTTACATTAATAATTCATGAAAACAAACTTTTTATCTTAAAAATGATTTTAAAACTTTTCCCAAAATTACACATTAGTATGTGTACACTGACAATTAAGAATTCATGATTTGTAAAAAAAAAAAAAAAAAGATGATTTGTTCTAAATTGTTTGTTCTAAAATAATCAAGATATGTACACTCAAAATTAATGACTCTTGATTTGAAAAAAAGCAAAATTGAAAACTAAACATTAATATTTGTATACTCACAATTAATAATTCATGATTTGTAAAGAAAAAATGCTGTGAAAAATACTTGTACATTTTTTTTCTAAAAATAATTATCAAGATGTGTACATTTACAATTAATAATTCATTATTTGTACAAAAATAAATAAATAAATAAATAATGCTTTAAAAATATATTTAAAACTTTTTTCCAAAATGACACATTACTATGTGTATATTATATATTTAAAAATATATCATATATATTTATATTTTTACAATAATTTAAATCGTAGTAATGGGGGGCGGGGGGGGGGGGTAATAAAGGTCTTCCGAACCAAAACAATGCATATGTGTAAGAAAAATCTCCATATTTAAAAATTACTAAACTGTAATCTGTAATTTTTCTTACACATATACATCCTAGGTCTATATCACTTTCTGCTGTCAGACGATTACAATCTGAGTTATATTAAAAATGTTCCTGGCTCTTCCACGCTTTATAACGGCAGTGAATGGCTGTTGAGATTTTGAAGTCCAATAAAGTGCATCCATCCATCATAAAAAGTACTCCACCCCGCTCCATGAGCTTAATAAAGGCCTTCTGATGTAAACTGATGCGTTTGTGTAAGAAAAATATCCATATTTAAAACTTTATTAAGCCCCCTGAGCTGTGTGGAGTACTTTTATGATGGATGGATGCACTTTATTGGACAAAATGTCTGAAAGCAGAAAATCGTACACATCTAGGAACGGCTTAAGGGGGAATAAATCATGGTGTAATTTTTATTTTTGAGTGAACTATCCCTCATTCATGATTTCTAAAGAAAAAAACTTGACAAACATATTTACAATCTTTTTTTCTTTTTGGCTGTTTATTAGAACTTATAAAGCAAACTTTTGTAAAGCATATTAGATCCCTTCCAATCCATACAAAAGCAACATGAATTAGATTTTGAAACATTTTTACTTAATGGTGAACATTTATCATCGGCCTTAACTTGTGTCTTTTGCCGGCCCAGGGCTCCAAGAGGACAACCCCTCAGACGCAGAGACAGAGTGCTGCGATGTCCGATGGGACAGCAGGGCGGACAACAGCTCCAAAGGCACTCTCAAAAGAACTCACCCGTCGTGTCAGCACGGGACATCCCTGACCTCGTCAGCGGCCTCTAGACTGTGCAACAGCAGACTCAAACTCTGCCTGCTGGTCCTCGTCCTCCTTCATACTGTTGCCACTCTCACAGCATCCCACAGTCCCACCGGGTTCAACCTCACCTCCAGCTCCTCCAACGAGGAATGACGGAACAGCCAGTCGCCGCGGTGCCACATCCAGCGACGTGACGGACCGTGGGTAACTCGCTGGGACCTCTGGTACAGAGACTGTGGACATGCAATCAAAACAAACCAAGCTAACTGACGAAGCTAAACAAACACTGGACGAATCCAATCAAGCAACAAGAACAAGGGACAACACCGTAGCCTTTGTTGAAAGAGGCTTCTAGGGGGCGGAGTTCTCTCGCACCATGTTTTTTACACTGTGTCTATGGTTTGGATTTCTGTTGCACTAGATGACTACAGGATCTAATTCATGTTTCTTTCCGTTTCATTTGGGTCTTTGTGCAGGAGGGATTGGGAGAGACGGATGAGTTAAATGTACAGTATCCAAGCGAATATTCAAGACTGAGCGTGTGTCTATGTGAACGAATGGACGAGAGCGTGTGCATGTGTGCCTGTGCTTGCATCCGTGCGTCCACTTAGATGTTCTTCTCGTTTCTCTTCGTAATCACAAACTCTCTGAATGCTGCTCTATTCATTACGAGGGTTTCTATTCCTGTTTATCCGCTGACAAATCTGCCTAGACAAATACCAAGACACCCGACAAAAAGCCCAGGTTCAAACTCTCCCAATAAGATCCTGTAACCTTATTAAGGTAGCCTGATATTTTTTGTTGTTGGTATGATGTCATTTCCTGTGAGGTCAGGTCAGTAGCTTTGGAGGTCTGGGTACGGTAATGTCGCTTAAGTGCTCGACTGAAAAGGTCTTTGTTGGGACCGTATCCAGACTTCTGTCCACAAATCTGTTTTAGCACCATTAGTGTTTTCTATATTATATTAAGATAGTATATTCTCTACCCTATATTCTGTAATTGCATGTTAGAACCAGAGTTTAGACTTTGCTGCTAAAGTTTTGAAGAATTAAACCCAAACGATCTGAAAACAAGAGGAGCTCTCACTCCCGAGTACCATCCAAATTGCTATCTGGCAGCATGAACCCAGCCAATCAGAGCTTACGAGACAAATTACCCCAATCGCACAGAGAGGATCCATCGTTCTTTATTACAGTAAAGGGCTTACCCATCATCCACACGCACATTCGAACACTCCTGCATGTAGAGATTCACGTGGCATGAATAACTCAGTGATAACGATGTTAATTTGTTGCAAACCTTAAGATAGTTACATCAACAGGAAACACATAGAAGAACGAAGGCCCGTCTCAGGTGGCTGGGCTGAGGAATCTGGTTCTTTGTGTGGAGGAGAGGCTAAGTTAAGGGCTGATATTTTATTTTATGTTTGATTGATTTATTTTTTTCTACAGGTATGCTCTAATGAGGATGTGTCACTGTGACACAAACACTAAACGAAGCCTTGAGTTTAACTAAGTTCTCTAGACAGCCTCAGTGTGAACCTGTTGAAATGGCAGGCCTCACACCTCTGTTTCCATCTCATGAGACATGACTAGTTGTTAATGTTAGATACACATACATGCATATGTCATATATCAGTCACAGCTAGCAAGTATGCTAACTAAAAAAGAAAAACAGTATTTCTTAGCCATATTTCAATTGTGTAAAGCAGGCTAACATAATGCATGCCATAGGAATAAAATGTCGTTCACACATTCCATGTACTTTTATTCCCTCCCTGTAAATATCTGTAGATTGTCTGCATTAAAAGAGTGGTTCACTTCCAGAACAAATATTTAGAGATAATATACTCACCCCTTTGTCATCCAAGATGTTCATGTCTTTTTTACTTCGGTTGTAAAGAAATTATGTTTTTTGAGGAAAACATTTCAGGATTTCTTTCCATGTAATGGACTTCTATGGTGCCCCCAAATTTGAACTTCCAAAGTGCAGTTTAAATGCTGCTTCAAAGGGCTCTAAACGATACCAGCCGAGGAAGAAGTGTCTTATCTAGTGAAAAATTATGTTTTTTTGATCATGACAGTTAGGGTACGTCTAAAAACTCCCATCTCATTTTCTCCTCTAACTTCAAAATGTCCTACATCCCTGTTTTTACCTCTTTTTTTTTTTTTGTGAAGGGTGTTTAAACTTCTTTGCATGTTCACTTTGTAAAATCTGAGTTGGTACTTCTGCAGAAAATGAGATGGGAGTTTTTAGACGTACCCTAACTGTCATTTCACATTTCACACAGAGCTAGACAAGACAAGCGTTTGAGGTTAAAAAGTATATAAATTATAATTTTGTGTAGAAAATAACTGATCTTTTCACTAGATAAGACCCTTATTCCTTGGTTGGGATCGTTCAGAGCACTTTGAAGCTGCATTTAAACTGCATTTTGGAAGATCAAATTTGGGGGCACCGTAGAAGTCCATTACATGAAAAGAAATCCTGAAATGTTTTCCTCAAAAAACATAATTCCTTTACAACTGAAGAAAGAAAGACATGAACATGTTGCATGACAAGGGGGTGAGTACATTATCTGTAAATTTTTGTTCCGAAACTGAAATAATCCTTTAAGGTGCGATCACATTTATGTTACACAGTGAAATTCTGTGGGTAAAATGTAGTCAGTTAGCCCAATCTGGAATTCCGCATGAGGGGAAACATTTTCCCGCACAAAATTTGCATTGGATTGAATTTTGCCTCGTATTCAGATTTACTTCAAACATGCAAGTTCAATTCAAATTTCACATTGGATTCAGATTTTTAAAACATTGAACATTGCAAATTCATTGCATTTATCAATATTAACCTGCTGAGTTTGGAGTGACGTCTGGGTAAGATGTGCCTAATGCACTATTGACATTAGACCTCTGTCTGTGAAATTTCGCTGAAGTTTCGTTAATGTGACCACACCTTTAGACTACATTTGAAAAGCTGATTTTCACTTCAAATGTATTGCCATCACATGCAATACCATTAAACTCTAAAAACTGACTCTGATGCAAATATAATAACTTTGATTTTAAAAGAACAAGTCGATCCATTTGACCTTTTGCTGTTTAAACTACCATTAGCGGTGACCTTTTGAGGTGTCAGAAGCACAAAGTGATTTCTTGTTTTCTGAAATAGACTGCTAATGCAGTTCAGTTTAGCTGATAAACGGTCAAATGCTGAGAGAGAAGCTCCTTTTATTTTTAAATTTCATAATTTCTGAACTACTCAGAATGATCATTCTTGGCTGTTCAGGGGTTTGTGATTTTGGGCTGAGTTTTATCTATATTTAACATCTGATAATAAGGTTTAATAATGACTTTTAATATCCTTACAGCTTTGATTCATTGCCTTTGTCATTTCTCCTACCTAGAAAAAAACAAACAAAAAACATTGGTCATTCGTTTTCATTAGTACATTAACATACTTCATATTAATCCAATATGTTACCAGAAACACCATAACTAGTGCTATATGTACACAATGCTACGATAAATAGCCTGACCAGGAAATTTAGACCACATGATAAGGCGCAACAACCCCTGTTTGAGATGTATAAGTGCAGTCCGGCGCGCTGTGCTGTAGGCTTCTCTAATGAATAATTAGAGGAAAGCACTGAGAGATACAGTATACCCTCTCGAGAGCTTATTAGTTGGTTTATAACCCTGGACGTTCACCTCGGACCACCTGCTCTGGAACAGCAGACGGATCAGAAATGATTCCCTCTGTTCATCTCCAAACAAAACTAATTCAGCCTCTCCAGCTGGGCCTGACGTTGTAGGAAAGACGGATAAGAGATGAGATGGGCTAATGATAGTGGCGTAGCACTATTATTCATTTGCTACATCATAATACATGCACATACATGCTTTGTATATATACTTGGTGACGCTCCACAAGTCAGGAAGGATTCGACTCACACTCACGTCAGTATAAACATTTGGTTTGCCTCATAGATATTCGGCCTAATGCAAGTGTTGAATCGGTCACCAAACGACACCGTTCACAACAAAGCGTCGACTAAAACATATTCCTAAACGGAGAGCGGCATTGCGGTTGCTCAGATTTGTCACGTTTGTAACATGTTTCTCTGTGTTTGTTGGGATTCAATCACCACACAGTTTGTCTCAGCGACCAACGAGATTGAATGTAACAGATGCCTGCTAATATCGCTAAACACCACCAAACCTACTATAAGATGTATTTTATGCTTGCACATGTTTTATGGTCATTTCCAAGTACTGATCCAGTTGTGTAAGTAGTATTCCACACTGCGTAATCACTTAGCAAGCAGAAATACTTTCTTTTCTGAATCCTGTGGACCTATGCAGCCCTCGACCTCAGTTGTTTTTTCTGTTGTAAATACGTTACGAGAATGCTAAACAATGTGTGTCTCTGTTTGATTTGGAGGTTTCCTTGTGTTCTGAGTTGGTGTCCTTTTTTAAATCCTCTTTTGTAAGTGTCAGAGATCATTGGTTGGTTTGTGCTGAGATGGATACTGAGAGCGGAGTGGTTTCATCACAAGAACTGTCCTCTTGGTCACAACCCTCAGCACCTGCGGGATGTGATGCTGTGTGTGATGGTATGTGCAAAGCAATGACTTTAAGAAAAAAAGAGAAAGGTTTAAAGGCATATAGAGATAACATTATGACTATGTCTACTGAAAAAAAAAATAATATTATATACTACCGGTATATTGTAATATTATAGATGATTTAGTTCAGTAACCTATTTAATTTTTTTACAAGCAACTTTGATGAAATAATTTATAAAACAATCTCACAAGTTATGATCTTTTCGAAGGTATGATTATACTGCTAAAATGATTAAAGTTGTGTTCTGATGAAATAACAAATATCGTCTGTTCATTTGTGTCTGGGTGCTTCCTTTTGAGTGTGTGGTCAATCAGACAAAGTGACTTATTAGGTCAAAAGAAGTTATAAATCATTATTTTATGGGTAATTTAGCTTTTGGGGTCGTACTTAGCTTAGATAACTAAACAAAACAACTATATTTTGATATAATGGTAAAATATAGTTGTTTTGTATAGTTTGATAAATTGATAAAACTTTCCACCACAAACACTACCAGTCAAAAGTTTTTGAACAATAAGATTTTTAACGTTTTCTTTTTTTTTGTTGTTTAAAGAAGTCTCTTCAGCTCAGCAAGCCTGCATTTATTTGACCCAAAATACAGCAAAAGCAGTAATATTGTGAAATATTTTTACTTTTTTAAATAACTGCTTTCTATTTGAATATATTTTAAAATGTAATTTATTTACTTTTTTACTTTTTTTTTTTTTTAGGATTCCTTGATGAATATAAAGATCCAAAGATTTTTCTGAAATAAAAAGCTTTTGTAACATTATACACTTTACTATTCAAAGGCTTGGAGCTTATATATTCAAATAGAAAACAGTTATTTTAAATAATAAAAATATTTCAAAATTTTACTCTTTTTGCTGTAGTTTGAATCAAATAAATGCAAGCTTGGTGAGCAGAAGAAACTTCTTTAAAAAACATTAAAAATCTTACTGCTCAAAAACTTTTGACTGGTTGTGTACATTTTTCAGCACACCACAAAATGAGAATGAAGATTTCTATTGTATTTTTATTTTAAAAATATATTTTATTGTTTTAATGACAAAAGGAAGAATTCAAGAGGTACAAAACGTAACTTATAGTCTCAAAAGAAGTGGGAAAAAAAGTGGAAATCAAGATTAGACATAAAGTAATGTTTTCAGAATCATTCATACATGAAAATAAAACAAAGAATAGTTCTAACCTTACTCAGAGGAAGATAGGAATCATGTCTTCATGGCAGTTTTATGATGATTAAGGGATAGTACATGACCTCTTTACATTACAAATGGTTGTCAAAAGCAAAAATGCTACAAAAAGCATCATATTTTGTGAGAAAGTGTGACATAATGCACTCCAAAATGAGTAACGTGTTGGACTTCATTCAGCAAATATGATGCAGGATGATATAATTAAGAAATAAAAGTGAGGTATGCATGTTTATCTATCTGAAGTGACCTATTAGCTTATAAAGGCTTACAGGTTAAACCTGAACAACCGGACTGGTGCACCTGAGGGTTAACAGAAGTAACAAAGAGCAGGACAAAAATAAAGCCAACAGTCTTAAAGTGGATCTCACATGTTATGCCTGTTTGAGCATAGATTTGCACAGATAGTTACCTATAAAATTCTTAAACCAAATATGCAAGAAAGAGCAACGGTATCTCTAGTAATCACAGTGTAATATAAAACTAAATATCTGTTTATTTATAAAGACAGTTCTGACTGAGAAGAGCAGTGTACTTGTGTATTCAAAGTATCATTTTGACTACTATACTATTGTATTGTGATTGTGCACGAGGAAAAATAAACATGCAAATTATAAAAGTAAGTTATATCACAGTAAAAGTAAATTATATCACAGTAAGTTACCAGTTGTAACTTATTATGATGTATTTTCAGGAAATGCATTCCATTATCAGATGTGTTATCAGGAAACTCATTTTATTTAGGCCTACCTTTTGAACACGTGCATAAATATGTTACAAAATACACTTGGGATGGGGAGACTAGGCCTAGTTGCCACTTACGGAAGTTTTGACTAGGGCAATAGCACAGTAATAGTTTTCAGGTACTTTCAGTACTGATATCACAGAAGTTGCACTGCCATCTATCGACATCGATCAGCAGCCAATGAGCAAGAGGATTCTCTGTGACAGAGATGCCCAAACCAAGGCCCACCGATGACCCTTGGCTGCCATATCACAAGAGGAAGGGAAAAAATGTCAATCAAGTATGATTTTTGGTCCCTCGTATTAAAAAGTTTGCTCCTCTGCTTTATGACGGTTAGTGAAACACAATGGGTCAGGTCATTTCAACATAGCGAAATACATTTCAGTGTATAAATGCTATACGGTTTGTTAATAGCAATGTTATTGGATACATACGCCATTTGTTAATAATAAACACTAGTAAACATGTTGAACTCGCATATTGTACTCCAGCAGAAGGTTCCGCTGTTTCCGCCCGGAACTTCCTAGAAGCGACACCAGTGTACAGCAGCAGTCCGGCTAGATTTGCTGCTAGCCAGAGAGGATCAGCTGATATTTTACGGGATGTTCGTATAGATGACCATTTCACCTGCTCGTAAGCTCAGCTCTCTGAAGATGTGCCGCTGAAGAATGCGATAGATGTGAGTAGTTTTGTGTCAGACTGTCAGCAGATGTGTGGTAGACATTGCTAGCAGCTGTATTAGCTGTGCAGTACATGAAGTCCAGAGGGGAAAAAGCTGCTGTCAACATCAATCTGTCATCCGTACGTTTATGATTCGTGTCAGCTGGTTTTGGACTTCAGGGTGTTTTCTCTCTCACGATGTCAACAGCGGGATGAAAAACAAAACGCGCGGGGTTTAGTGCGGATCTGCTGACAGTGTTTGACTGTATGATTTCATATTGGGGTCAGATCGTGGTACAGCTTCTTTTTTTATGACGTTGCATGGCGAATGTAATGTTGATCTGGGTAAACAGCTTGATCTGTGTGCAGTATAACTTAGATGAATGAGTGAATACTGATCCTCATCTGCATTCCAGTGTAATTGATTGGTCAAGGCTGGACTTGGTCCCTAAACACCTTGAGGGGTTTAGACAGCACAGTGTTGTGTCATCAGATAATAGCCTACTGTGAAGAATTTTTCTCTGTGTTAGATACAATGTATATGTGCACCCACTCTCTTTTGCAAAGTGATGGTATCAGAGGGTAACACCATGGTATTTCAGTAAAAGTTGTGGTAGGGTGAGGTGTGAGCGAAATCCTATATCTCAGTAAGTAAATTTATATTATATTATATTATATTATGTAATATTTGCAACTCTGCATTACATTACAGTTAACTTTCTTTTCTTTTCTTTTTTTTTCTTTTTTTTTTACCTAACCATGTGTTAATGCCTGTTTTGGGGTAATCCAGTGAATGAAGCACTTTACAGATGAAAAGCACTTTATTTAATTTGATATTTTCTCTTTTTATTTAGAGAGTGGATGTGCCACATTCAAAGTTGTTGTAAAATAAGTAAGTTATATTCAAAATGTATAAAGTTTAATTGTGTGTATGTATATATATATATATATATATATATATGAAGAGTTCAGATGCAAAACCAGCTAAAAGCCATCTCAGTCAAAAATGAGATAATGATACTGAGTGAATGCTCCTGACACATATTATACGTCCATCAAATACTTTTACTTCAAACTTCCTAAATTCCAGCCTCAGCCCAGTCAGAAGTACCAGTACTTACATAGAAACCTATACAAAGTAGCCAGAAAGAAATGCTAATTTTAAAGAAAAACGTCAGATGGATTGAGAGGCTTTTGCGTCTGAACTCTTCTCACACACGCACACACACACACACACACACATATATATATATATATATATATATATATGCATTACATTATCAGATGTGCTATCAGGAAATTTATTTTATTTAGGCTTACCTTTTTTGAACACATGCATAAATATGTTACAAAATACACTTGGGATGGGGAGACTAGGCCTAGGTGCCACTCAGGGAAGTTTTGATTAGGGCAATAGCACAGTAATAGTGTTCAGGTACTCCATCATTATATATATATATATATATATATATACAGTACTGTGCAAAAGTCTTAGGCCACTAGTATTTTCATCAGCTAAAAAATGGTTTAAAGTTAGTTAAAGTCGGTCTTTTGCTGTAGTGTGTCAGTAGGAAATATCAGTTTACGTTTCTAAACATTCATTTTGCCATTAATTATAATAATCCAGTGAGATTTTTGTATGGAGCACAGGCTGTTGTCAGACTCCTTGTGCAAACAGAAATCTGGTCTCTCCATCATTCAATCCAGTCTGTCGTAAGAAACAGAAAAAACGGAGACAGACTAAATCCAGAAGTGTGGCAACATCTCCAAGATGCTTTAAGAGTCCTATACCTACAAAGCTACAGTACTGTTAAAATTTTTAGGCAGTTAGGCACAGAAAATGAGGATGCTGTCAAAAACAATGTCATAAATAGATTTTCTTTATCAAAGAACTTCTATTAACTAAAATAAATAAGCATTTGATGTGACCATCCTTTGCGTTTAAAGCAGCTTTTGCCCTATGTGCACATAGTTTTTCAGGTAGCTTTGCAGGTAGGTTACTTGAAACATCTTGGAGATGTTGCCACAGTTCTTCTGGATTTAGTCTGTCTCAGTTTTCTGTTTCTTCATGTCATTCCAGAGACAGACTGGATGATGGTGAGATCAGATGTCTGTGTGGAGCACTGGCTGTTGTCAGGCTCCTTGTGCAAACAAAAATCTCACTAGATTATTACAATTAATGGCAAACGGAATGTTTGGAAAAGTAAACCGATATTTTTTACTGACACACTACAGCAAAAGATAGAAATAACTTGTTTTAAACCATTTTTTAGCGGGTGAAAATACTAGTGGCCTAAGACTTTTGCACAGTACTATATATATATATATATATATATATATGCACAAAAATTACAATTGTGTCTTCATTTACTCACCCTCATGTCGTATCATATCATATCGACCAATTTTTGATCACCATGGATTTTCACTAAATAGAGAAAAAAGACGTTTCTTAAGTCATTCAGGTTTGGGAGGGTAAATGACAAAATGTTTATTTTTGGGTGAACGGTTTCTTTAATGTTCTATGTTGTAATGTTTCTTGGCAACCACAAACAACTAAAATGCATTTCCACTTTTACAAGTGTATGTTCCTTCACTGCTTGCGAAGGTTTAGGGAATGGAAGAAGCAACATTAGTCCACCATAAAACAAAACACACACTCTAAAAAACACTGTGTTAAAAACAACCCAATTTGGGTTATTTTTCACCTAAGGGCTGGGTAAATATAGGACAGAACACATTTTGGGTTCATTTTACTCAGCAAATTGGGTTGTTAACCCAGCTTATTGGGTTGATTTAACCCAGCTGATGGGTTGATTCATTTTTACTATTATACTGTCTTATTTTTTTTACTTCATACATTAATTAATATTTACCTTAGTAGTTTAACTTAAATCCTCTAAACTTTTGTAAAATACTCCACACAACTACTGTTTTGCGTGAAAACTTCCCTTATTTATAACATTTATAGCATAGCATATTTTATATAATTTTTAATATGAAGAACATACGTATTGCATATATTTAAACTCATTTAACAAACATTAGTAATAAAAGTAAAAATGAAACATTAAACAGAAGTATTTCAAGTGTACTCGACCAGCCTCTGTTTTCCTGTTTTCACCGTAACGGCACTTGTGGTTCTTGTGCCCAAACTGGAATCGTGTTAGATGGGGAACTGACCACCGCCCTGTATTGCACATCAAAACTTGCATAACCTGCCCATAAACAAACATTAACAGCTCTGAGGACATATTTTAACATCCAAAGTATTTATATTCTGTATATTTATAAATAAAATCATTTATTTTATGCAATACACGTAATTTTCCATCACTTAATACATTCATTTAGGTGCCCCTGGATGGTGCTTTGCATAATATTGGACGATATACAGCACGGTAAGAAATAAATATGTGACCCTGTAGTCTTAAGTAGCACGGGTATATTTTTTAGCAATAGCCAAAAATACATTGTATGGGTCAAAAATTATCGATTTTTCTTTTATGCCAAAAATCATTAGGATATTAAGTAAAGATCATGCTCCATAAAGATATTTTGTAAATTTCCTACCGTAAATATATCAAAACTTTTTGATTAACAATATGCATTGCTAAGAACTTTATTTGCTCAACTTTAAAGGCGATTTTCCCTCAGTTTTCTGATTTTCAAATAGTTGTATTTCAGCCAAATATTGTCCTTTCCTAACAAACAGTGCATCAATGTAAAGCTTATTTATTCAGCAATATGTATATCACATATATACAAAAAAGGACATGCCCTCTTTATAAGCTGACGTCAGCACACTGGACCCAGCCCCTGATGATGACTGACAGTGGCATGTAGCAATCAGAATGCCCCAGAAAATTAGAAGAGCCTGATAAAATTTAAATTGCAATGCGAGTAACAATACCAAGGTTTCTTTCTCAATTGTAGAATGATTCCTTTAAATGTCTGGTGTATTTATGGGAAAAATAGAAAACAGGATTGTCCACACTTGCTGGTAATCCTTGTCTGAGTCAAGTTTGCTGACAAATTCAGCAGGTCCTATGTTGTCAACACAATCTTCCATCCTGGGAAGAAGATAACGATCATGCATGGTCACAGCACAGAAATGATCCATCAGGTTTGTTTGCTAAAAGGCGTGGAGAGTTCCACAGACTACAGCTACGCCTAGCCAATCCATTCATCAACAGAAGCGCAGTTTGCGCTTTGAGCTGATTGAGCTGATATGCATGTTGTTTTGAGTTGGTTTGAGTCTGAACATCTGAAAATAAGGCTGGGAATTTAGTAATAATGTTCACTACCTCCTGCATATGTTCATCGGGCAAATGAGAGATGAGAAAGATGAGAAGGCAAATTCTTTAAGATGCCTGAATTCTCTAACCTCGTAAATTGTTGGAGAATTCCTTAGCACCAGACCGTCTTCATCTACAGCTGCCTCTACTCTATTATCTGTAACAGACAATTCACACCATACCGCAGCAGGTGCAACGGCAGTTTCCATGTTGTACATTTTCCCAGACATGATTAACGTTAACATGACAAATGCGCATTTTACATTTCCTGTCTTTAAGAATTTTGAGCAGACCTCGAACAGTATGCCTGAGCATCAGCTCAGCAGGCCTGGAGTGATTTTGAAGCATTGCTTTTAAAGTAATGCACTTAACACTATGTATGCCATGGATAAAGTGTTTAAACAAAAACACATGACAAAAAGTTGGATCCATAATCTGTCTAAATGACTTTGGGAAAGCCAAATGTGGAAAAGAATTTTGTCAGCATTTTCAAATTGACAGGAGCCGTTATTTTGTGCAATAGTATGGCTTCAAGCAATCTTATCGCTCTACAGATAATAGTGCATAGATACTGATTACCTGACTTTGTCTTTGATAGATGTCCAAAATAATCAACCAGCACTTCAAATGCTTCATCCAACACCGTGGACAAAGTGGAGGATGCAATCATATGTTTTAGATTAGGGCTGTACAATTCCTTGATTCTATTCGAGTACCCAGGAAAAAAAAAAAAAAAAGACTTGATTGCATTTTGCCAGTCTTGAGTAATCGGCAAAACACTGGAAGTGGCGCATTCCACATATTATTAAACCCATTTAAAATCATAATAAAGCATAATGCTATTAAGAATTCACAAACACTACGATTAAATAAATATAGGTGATGCAGGTTTAATACGTGCGCTTTAATTATTTACATGCATGTAGGTTATGTACTTGCACCAACTGCTACGCAAACTGTTATTGTGTGGAGCCTTTGGGTTTATTATAACGTTCATCTGGGAACACAGTTATTCAAGAAATTACAGTGGCTGTAGCTTTGCTATCATAAAGAAATTGCCAAGTATTAAAGATTAAGTGTACATTTGAATTAAATGTTGTTGAGTCAATATTAAACACACTAGTTTGTGTAGTAAAGTGTAAAAAAACAATCATCAGGCCAATGGAGCCCTCTGCAGGCATTTGTTATAATGCGTAATGTGCATTAGATCTGTTGATTATAATACATGTATTTTACGTTTTAAAGGCTATTGTTCACTTAGGTCTAAAATATATATAATTATCTGATTACTCGATTAATCGTCAGAATAATCGATAGATTACTCAATTACCAAAATAATTGTTAGTGACAGCCCTATTTTAGATACACCCAGTTGGCCACACCCAGTTGTGCTAAACAGAGTACCTGACAACGATAAATATCTGATATGACAACCTGCTATACAACATTTTAGTCTGGATTATCACTACCCTAGAACATCATCTTCGCATCAGCAGTGTGTGAAGTGTTTGGTTTTGGTAGCATCCAGACTAACAACAGCCGAGAAACATTTCCACAAAGATGTCTTCTTTCTGTGCGTCAATCATTATAGAATGGGGAAAGGGTATTTCTAGAGAATTCTAAGTGTCCACTGCACTTTCTGAGCTTTTCAGAACAGGATTTTGTGTAGGATTCAAGCATCCCCATAGTCTCCTAAAAAGGACTCATTCAGCAAGACATCATTTGTTTTCTGCGCTAACTGAGCGGGCGTAAAGTGCACATGCAGAAAATACTTTAGATTTCTGATTCAATAGTACGTGAACGCACATCCCAGAGCCTGTGCTACACAAGCTTTTGTGCTTAAAAAGTATACAAATTTTTATTTTCCGAAAATATGACAGATCGTTTTGCTAGATAAGACCCTTCTTCCTCGGCTGGGATCGTTTAGAGCCCTTTGAAGCTGCATTTAAACTACATTTTGGAAGTTCAAAATCGGGGCACCAATGAAGTCTAATCAACGTCAATAAATCAAGGAAATTAGGCTTTTATGGAGAAGCAAAAGGGCATTGCTAGAAAGGGGACGGAATGGCGCGTAATAGTCGTTTTATCACAATTATTGTATTTTCATAATCTGCTGAAATCGAAATAGAGACTGTATTTGAATTAATTGCATAGCTTTAACAGAAACCAGTTATAAATACCAACCTTTACAAAACCCAAAACTAGTGTATAGTCCAAGTGTACATGGTGCAAAGGAACTGACACCACCTGCATTTCAATACCACAGACTAAAATGCTTGAGCTGCAATATGATTCATTAGAAAATGGCAAAACATCAGAGACCATAAATGACTGCATGACCCTTGTGTCTCACAAAATGAGAAGAACTCTTTGATTATTTATCTTACCTGATAAAGCAGAGGTTTCTGGCTGCCTGCCTAGAAATTTCTAGTATGCCTAGTTAGACCTTCATTAGCTGATTCAGGTGTGTTTAATTAGGGTTGGAGCTAAACTCTGCAGGACACCGACCCTCCAGGACCCTGAGATAGAGAAACCAGCCCTGTCATAACGAAAGACTCGTCTGGGGAATTTGGTAATTCAAAAGTCTGAATTGTGTTTTACAAGGTGACACTTTTAGGAGGCTGGGACTGCTGTTTACGTCTCCAAGTGAACTAAAATCATCAACTTTGCTCACAGTACAATGTTTATCGAACAGGTTGCTCTTCTCTCGCGCAGGCTCCACGAATGTCTGGCTAGGCTTCGTTTTATGGGTTCAGAATCTTTGTTGATACGCCTCTGGAATCAGTTTGTAAGCACAAAATATTGTCAAACTAATGCTTTAATACTTCAAACTGCCTTCTAATGAAAGTGTGTAAAAAAAAAAAAAAACTTCTTGTGCCTTTCCAATCAGTCTACATCATAATAGAAGAGACCAAACCTCTTTTGGCCAGCAAAGTGATGCGGCAGTGCACTCGAAAGCACTAGCCCCCATTAATCCTCTATTATCCCTTATGTCTCTTCCCTGATTGCGAAGGTCTAGGGCAAGGGATCTGGCCCTCAAGGTCCACATTCCTGCAGAGTTTAGCTCCAACCTTAATCAAACTCACGGGCTTGTAACTTTCTAGTGATCGGCCACTTTTCATGATCCAATCAGTTTCCAATGGATAAGTTAGGGTGTGTTCTAGGGGTGTAACGATACATGTATTCGTACCCAACCGTCACAGTACGGGCATCTCGGTTTAGTGCATGAGGCCTTACAACGAATAAAGTACTAACTGTGCTGTCAAATTAGCAATGCTAGAAGCCTGGAACTGATATGTTTTGTGTTTGTGTGCGCCGGCGTGATACTGCCATATCTTACCGTAAGAAGGGGGTGAAAATAGGAAGACACACGTGCCATTGAGGCATATCTTTTTTATTACATTTTAAAATAATATAATTTAAAAATAATGCAACAAGTACAAATACAGTGGCATTCTTAGAAAAAAATTCTAAACGTTATAGTAAAGTCTAATAATAATACAGCGCAACCCTGCAAACCTAACTCCTGTGTTTCCCCAGATTACGCCTGCAGTGAGTTCGGAGACTCTTGTCATCCCGGTTGTCATGGAGAAGCCATGGAGGTTATGGGGGGCATTGGAGGCGTGTTTGCTGACCATGTGCGCCTGGTCCTGGGGAGTCTGCCGTGTCTCCCTGCTGGCCCTCATTCTGACCTTCCACTTGTACGGAGGCTTCATCCTGCTAGGACTCATCCTGGCCTCTGTGGCCGGCATCCTGTACAAGTTCCAGGACGTGCTGCTCTACTTTCCCGACCAGCCCTCATCCTCGCGGCTTTACGTCCCCATGCCGACGGGAATTCCCCACGAAAACGTGTACATCCGCACCAAAGACGGTGTGCGGCTCAACCTCATCCTGCTCCGCTACACCGGTGAAAACCCTGCCGCTGCTCCCACCATTTTATATTTCCACGGCAATGCGGGGAACATCGGCCACCGCGTCCCGAACGCACTGCTCATGCTAGTCAACCTGAAGACCAACGTGGTACTGCTGGACTACAGAGGCTACGGAAAGAGCGAAGGAGAACCTAGCGAAGAGGGCCTGTACCAGGACGCCGAGGCCACCTTGGATTACATCATGACCCGGCCGGACATCGACAAGACCAAGGTGGTGCTATTCGGCCGCTCGTTGGGTGGCGCCGTGGCCATCCGTCTGGCATCGTGTAACCCGCATCGAGTGGCCGCCATCATGGTGGAGAACACTTTCTTGAGCATCCCGCACATGGCGGCCACGCTGTTCTCTTTCTTCCCCATGCGTTACCTACCGCTCTGGTGCTACAAGAACAAGTTTCTGTCCTATAGACATGTGGCGCTGTGCCGTATGCCGTCTCTCTTCATTTCGGGCTTATCAGACCAACTCATCCCTCCGGTGATGATGAAACAGCTGTACGAGCTGTCGCCGTCTCGGACTAAACGCCTCGCCATTTTTCCCGAGGGGACGCACAATGACACCTGGCAGTGCCAGGGTTATTTTGCCGCCCTAGAGCAGTTTATGAAAGAGCTTCTTAAAAGCCATGCCCGAGAAGAGACGGCCCAGGGGACGGCTAACGTCACCATAATCTAGAACAGTAACTATTGTTGACTGCTCTAAATCTGGACCCTCTCAGATAGAATGTACAATTTATTCTCTCTTTTTTATTATTTCTCTTCTCCCCAACTTCCTAAGGTCTTTCTTTCCATTGATCACACACCAAGAATTCATTATTTGCAGTTTCGTTTATTTAATAGAGAAGGCTGAATTTTTTAAGCCTTCAGAATATTTTTTGTCAGTTTTTATATCAAGTATGAATGCACCTGCCTCAGATTTAATGCCCTCTCAGTTCTTTTTTATTTACTGACCATTCCTAACTTCAAAAGTATATTGAAAGCCCCACCACATCTAAACGTAATTGGAAATAGTTATTTGCCTAATCACAATGGTCAGAACTTCCGTCTTAGCTTGAATTCTCCAGTCTAGACGTTTTTAGAATAGTGGTTTAAAATGCATGAGTAAAATAATGTCTGTGGTTACCATTATGTGAGGAGACTGTCACGTTTGTTTCACCACTTATATTACATACATAAGTTGGTAACAGTAATGTTAAAGTTGCTAAAAAATACTTTAATTTGACACTTACACATTTAAAATACAAAACTGATTAAAAAATCACATTTGAAGTATGACTGTATGTAATTTGTTAACCACAAATTTTATTTTACTCATGAATGACAAACTACTATTGCAAGAATATGGAAGCCCATTTTCCAACAATGAATTAAAAAAAAATTAAAAGGACTTTTTTTTTATCTCACAGTTCAAATTTTTTTCTCATCATTGCAGAATAAAAACCCACATTTCTGACTTCTTACACTTTTTTTCTTGTAGTTGTGAGTTTATATGTTGCAATTCTGACTTTTTTTTCCTCAGAATTGTAAAATATAAACTCACAATTGAAAAACAAGATTGATATGTTCTCAGAATTGCGAGTTCATATCTCACAATTCTGACTTAACTTGCAGTTGCATGAAACAAGTCACAATTGTGAGATATAATTGACATTCTGCAATTATCTGCAATTCTGACTTCATTTCTCAGAATTGTGAGTTTGTCTTGCAATTCTGTCTTCATAACTTGCAATTGCATGTTTATATCATACAATTTTAACTTAATTTCTCAGAAATGCGAGTTTATATAGGAAAAAAGTCACAGGTGTGAGTTTATATCACACAATTCTGACTTAATTGTTCAGAAATGCGAGTTTATGTCACAATTCTGAAAAGTTTACATCTTTGTAAACTTTTTTTTCTGAAAAAAACTTGCAGAGTCCGAATTGCCAGATAAAAAGTTGCAGTGTTTTTTTTTTTTTTTTTTCAGTGGCGGAAACGGGCTTCCATACAAAAACTCCTAGGTTTCAAGACTACTAAAATAACTCAAACAAACTACTAAACAAACAGAGAATCTCTATTTTTATTTATTTTGTTTATATGTAATATATACAAACTTTTTCTTTTTCTTTTTCTTTTTGAAACAAAACAGAGGGCTCATTAAAATTATTTTTTGCCTTTTAATATCCAGTGAATACAGTTAAATGGACCAGGGGCAACTGATCCTAGTTCACACATCTTCGTCTATGGCATTTCATGCATTCAATCTTCTGTGTCCGGCTGTAACGTGTTGGAGCTTTATTTATCACACTGCCTTCTTTTTTTACGGAAGGCTAAAAATCCACTCAGGAAATCGGCTCATTGTGGTTTGATCCCATGTTTTGGATTTGCATATGGAGCTGTGTGTGAGAAGTATAGATTTCTATACTGATTTTCATGTAGGCTGCAGTTCACTGTGAGCACTGTATGAAAATTCCAACACCACAAGCCTAAAGTATGTTTACTCTCTCTCAGGCTTAGTGATCTTCTGAAAGTAAGAGCGCAATCGCACATAGCAGCTGCTTGACAGTGTTCCAAGCACAGTCCATTTGCACAACTTGTAAATAAGATCTTTCCCTTCTTTTAATACGGTCAAGTGCTTAACGTCATCTTTACAAATGACCTGTTTTGTTTGGATCATGTTGGAAAACCTGCCCATTGGTGACTGTTGCACTGTGTCACACATCCATTTTCTTGCAGCTCCCCTCAAAAGCAAAAACATTCGCAACAATGTAAGGATTAATTAACAAAAAAAAAAATTGCCATCATTTACTTTTTCTTCAGTGAAAGGAGACATTTCGAAGAGTACTTGAGTCACTTTTCCCATGCAGTTGCAGGTCTAAATATCTTACAATTTGGCCATATGACTTTTATTTTGAGGTCACACAGTGAAAGACAGCTGAGAAGTTTTGCTGTTCACTAAAAATTATGCAAAGATTCTGACAGGTTAAACTGACTGGAGACTCAGTGCGTTGAATCTGTCAGAATTCTGAAATCTTTGCAACATAGTTCAACAGATTCATCCAGAATGTTCTCTCATGATGATTCAGTGAAGAACAAATAAAATTTCAGAAAGAAATTGGAATATAGATTCTGTCCTCTTCCATTGCACTTGAAGAGCAGCCAGCACATTCTTTGAAACGTCTCCTTTTGTGTTCCACAGAAGAAAGAAGAGTAAATGCTGGCAAAATGTTCATTCTTTCAACTACTTAATGTATTGAATTGGGGGTAAAGACATGAGGTTTGTGTTTCTGTAGTCTCACATTGGTGGTTGACCGTCAAGCACCCGTTAAAAGGTTAACGGTGGACTTTGCAAACCTGACCCATTATGTAGTGTTGGATCGATGCACATCCAAGTCTGTAATTAATGCATGCTTTAGATGCTCAGCACATTTCGTTTAGCTCTGATGCACTTTTACGCTCACGTCTGTTGTAGTGCGTGAAAACTGCCTGTGAATTTTAAGATGACAGATTTCACGGCAGAGTGATCCTATGTCAGTTTGCATGCAAATATTGCTATCTTCAAACCAGAGGTTAAGTCAGGCTTTCAAAGTCCACCTTTCGGGATTTGACGTTCTCAAGGGTAATTAAAAGATTGTATAGTAGCACAGCTGAGCTCTAGTTGTCTTCAGTTATGTCTTGTATTATTTTTGGTTAGTAGTAACGTAGTAACAGGACTGTTGTAATTGAGTGAGAAGTGGAAGAAGTTCCCGGGAAGTTGGCTTTTGGATGGTTTCAATACACGAGATGCTTTTGTATGTCAGTTTGTTGAGCTTTTGATTTTAAAAGAAATATTCGTAATGGTCATTATCGATCATATAGGCCTAATTCATAAGAAGAACTGCCTCTAAACCTTATAAGAAATATTTTCAAATTTGCAATGTCTCATTTAGTTGAACTCAAAGTGACGTGCCATGATACCTTATTGAATGTCTGTGTGGTTGAGTGTAAACCTTGAAACAAAGATGCTGAAAAATGATCAAATAATCAAAATACTACTTTAGAGTTTACTAGATTTGACTAACACACACCGTTGGCATGTTCTGGCCATTCTCTGGGGCTAGTTTGTATGTTGAAATCTCATTTCATCTTGTTCATAAACTGAATATATGAAATAATATAAAGTGCTGCTCATGTTTTATATTTGCTTTTTACAGTAAATAGCAGAGCGGAAAGATTCAGTTCTGAATGTGCAAGGAGGGTTTTCCTATTCTTTTGACATTCGTGTTTTGAGCTATGGATTTTCTATTCGAATCATTTGTTCATGTACATACGATTGAATCACACTTTCTATTTTCTGTGTGGTGACATGCAATAAAGAAATCAAACCCTTCTGATAATTTGGCTGCAAGAGTCTTTTTGTACTTTCAAGACACTGGTTCCTGTTTCTGGTTTTCACTGTGGAAACTCCACTTTAAAAAGAACGAAACTGATGTGTTTTTGTTTGTTCTTTTAGATTTTATACCAAGAATAGCTTTCGTTTTGCTTGTCCCCATCATTTATATACTTTCTTATGTGCTGTTGATTTATGATGAACAAATCTGACATTTTCATTTATCTGCTGTGTATCTTTGCACATTTGACGCAGTTTGTCGGAACAGCCACAAAGTAAGTGGTGACAAAGCAACTTTCGGTTGCAGTGCAGTTAAATACGGTGGGTGTGGACAGCTTGGCAGGAAAGGGACACAAAAACCAGACTGTTAGCTGGAGAATTGTACCAGACAGGACGTATTTGTTGAGCAGAGCTGCTTTTGTACTTAGTTTGACTACAACTGTGGATTCCAGGAGTGTTCCTCTTTTCCACATCAACAAATATCAGCTTAAAGAGGAAGGGTAGTTACAAATAAGAGTCTGATCTAGGATTTGTCTGAAAGAAATGTGTGCTAAGAGCTTTAGGGGAACGTTCATGCCATATGAAGATGAACTGGATTCAGCAGGCATAATGAAAAACTCCAGACAAGCTTCTTTCTGAGTAGAAACCTCTCACTGTATAGATCCAGTCATGTTTTGAGGTGGGTTCCGATCTTTAAAGCTTCTTCAGAATCTGTTTGTATGTCATTCATGCTACATTTATTCACTAACAACTGTATTTTCTAAAAGTTTGTTTCCACCATGCCTGCTGAAGATGTTGGTCCAGGTCGGGGGGAACGGAGAAGGTTACCCTGGCTGTTTCTAGTGCTGGTCATTGCTGCCATCACCTCCTCTTCCCTGTCTGTGATCTCCTTGTACCATGTGCTGGCCCTGCAGGCCGAGGTGGAGGGGTTGAGAGCCGAGGTGGTCCGCAAGAGAGAGGAGCAAAGCGGGAAACTAGAAGAACCTATGAGTGGAGCAGAAAAACAAACCCATGAGCAGGAAGAAGAAGAGAACAAAGAGAGAATTGAGGTTTGAACCACAATGCATGTACATCAAATGTTCTTCTAAAATGTTGTGTGGTTTCAATTTGATAGAACTTAATTGTCACAAATACATTTTATGATCAATATGTCAATATGGTACGTTTAAAACAAGTTCTAATCTAAAAAGTAGTCAGAATACAGTTAGTTGTCACTTGGGGAAATTTCCTGAAGGGTTGTATCTCATTAAATTTAATTTAAGTTTGGGGTCAAGAGTCCAAATGCTTGTTGGAGAACGCATGTCCTCTAAACAGGAAATTAACAGTGTTAATGTTGCAGTTCATCAGTTATGAAACTAATAATATCTGTATTCAGCTCAGTGTTAATGTAGTTCAGTTTAGTAACATTGACTAAGTTCATCATCAACAAAGCTGGTTAGTAACTGATTATATGTACAGTCAAACCAAAGTTTTGTTCAGACACCTTTAACATTTCTTACATTATCAGTTTGTTCACTATAGTTTGGAAACTGGTAATAAAATATGACAAGAACTCAAGAGTTAAATTGTGTCAGAACAAATTCATCTTGATAATGTCAGATAACTTTGATAGAAAGGTATGCAATGGATTACGATCAACCAAAAATTGAGACTATTAATATGACAATATTTACGCGACTATCAATACTTTGTTGACCAATTACCAAGAAATGCTTAAGTTTCTTCAGTCTGTGATATATAAAGAGGTCGCATTAGCAATAGACTACTGAGAATTGTGACGCACTTCCATTTTAAAATCTTACGGCTCAGTTATTTCCGGTTATGTACATTTTCAATGCGCTGTAATAATCTAGTTGATTTAAACACCTAATATAATGAGAGTTCGCAAAATGAGAGTTTTTAATTTTGAAATTTTCAGAGACAGGAGAAGACATATTCTGATGATTATTGAGTACAGAATTTTCCAAACTCAACGGAACATGAACCATAGGGTTTCAGTGCTCTATAGTGGCCTAATCACGACCCTGCACTTTGTGAGATCTGATAAATAAGATCATAATGAACCTTTATTTATCTGTATTAAATATGTTAGTCACTATTCTGTCATATTCTATCATCATTTCACTGTATGTAGCCAAATGCCAAAATTTGAATATTCATAGTCAGCGTGTTGCTGTTAAAAATTATTTAAATGTTTAACTTTGTTAAATAAGGCAGTTACCGCACATTCATTCAGCCATTTTAAACAATGGAGAAAGCAGTAGGGGCTCGGAATAAGCACCAACGCACACAAACAAATTAGCCGTGGTTTTATACAAATAAAACCAAAAATTGCAATTGAAGTTAAACCATATAAACACAAATTAACTCGGGTTTTACTACACTGTCCATAGTTTAACGATGGTAGGCTATTTGTAGTAAAAGTGTTGTTATACAAATGGTAAAAATAGAAAAAAACATTGCACTTTTACTATTGTAAAAGCATGGTTAATTTTCGTAATTTAATTTAATACTCATTTTCAATTTCAAACTCATTTAAAACTGTACATTCATCAGGTATGAAATATGGTCAGTAAAAGAAAAATACTTGTTTGAGAATGCGGCACGTTCATATGATTCATGTTAACGCAAAGAATATGATTAATTGTTTTTTTTAAAGAAATGCCAGCCCTAAAATGTAGTAATAATCTGCGTTCTCATGAGAAACTGTCTGTATGTAGGTGCGCTTAACGGTAACCGGAAACTCCCGAACCGCAAAGTAGAACGCGGAAGTAGTTGTGCAAGTAGTCCATTAAAGAAAAAAACACTTAAGACATGGTCAGGTCAGTGTATGAATAATTTTTGGTTGGACTTTATATTTTTGGCACTTTTATACTGGTCAAAGTGGCCATTATAATCTACCACACACAATAACCAGCTTTGTCAGTTCCGTTCCAATAACAGACCGTCTTGAAACTTAAGCTTGTATAAAATGTTTGAGCTGTTATATTCAGCAGGATTTCTGGTTGTCTATATACAGTATCTGCAAAAGACTGAGATGGATGATACTGTAACAGAGCATACTGTCCTGTCAAAAAGGAGCCTGGGTCACACGTCAAACAAAGCAGGCAAGCCCACACTTCTGCTTATTCCGTGATGCTTGTCTTGTCTTTTCTTTTTAGAGTGTTAACTGAGAAGAGCTGTGGTTTTTTTTTTTTGTGTATACTACTGACAGGAATGATGCATTGCACAGATGGTGTAAGATTAAAACCACTCAATAAATAAAAACATGCACAATGTGCAAAAGCGCACCATTAGACATTTGCATATCCTGTCGCTTTATGAGTCACTGAATGTGAAACCCTTATTTTATTATTATTATAGTTGCACCGCCATAATCATTGTCATCTCTTACAGACAATACATTTAATTGTGTAATAAGAACACATTTATGCTCACAATAAATTGATTACATGTTTGTTTGTTTTTCTTGTTTTCTCCTATGAAAACATCTTTCCACAGAATCCCAGCCCTGCTTACAGATGATGGCAAACAACAAGAAGAAAACTTTCCAGAAAGGTACTGGAGGAGTGTGTACATTTGTAGTGTTTTTATACCATGACATTTGGCATAGACTTAAGTTAAATTACTTTCAAGCTATTCCTCTTATTAGTTATGACCTTGCTTTTGCTAGTGCCATGAAAGCGTTCATTGTACTATGAAAACACACTGTAACTTTCAGAACTCAAAAGTGAACTCCCAGTCCAAACAGAGCATTTGTAATTACTGGCCTGCAATGACATGTTCTGAACATCTGCAACTTTGTTGCATCACAATGATAAATCAATCAACATTTCATTTATTATGATGTCTGTCCAGAATCTTGGCATGGTGAGGTATAAAACAGGAAAGCTGCATAAATGTAGCACCTACTACTTTGCATATCCATCAGAGAAATCCCAGTGTTAAAATAGCATTATATATATGTGGCAATTTCTTATTAATTTATACAATGTGATTCTTTTTTTCTTTTTTTTGTCAGAGTTTGCTTTGGAAATATGCACAGCCATCCCATGGCAAGTCGGGCTGAAGCGTGGCTCGGCTCTGGAGGAAGAGCAGGGCACCATTTTAGTCAAAGAGGAAGGATTCTTCTTTATCTATAGTCAGGTATATCAATTCTCAATGTATGGCATATGTATGACTCATAAATGATCTTTGAAACATCCCAACACCGTGCTCAGTGTTTTTCCCTCATTATTTCAAGCTCTCCTTTTCCCAGGTTTACTACACAGACTCCACGTTCGCCATGGGCCACATTGTGATTCGTATAAAGAAGAACGTTGTGGGAGACGAGAGTCAGCATGTCGTTCTGTTCCGCTGTATTCAGAGCATGAATCGAGTCAACCACTTCAACACTTGCTACACTGGAGGTGAGCGTGAAAAGTCCTGCTACTTTATTACTGCAGTTATGTGAATCTCACAAAAGATTTGTTTTGCATTGAGACATTATTAGCCTGACAATGTATCACAATTCCTCATTTTTTAATTTTTAAATTTCAGAGTATTTATACATGCCAGTATATCAGCAATGCTGACTACATTATTTTAAATATATATTTAAATTATAAATACTCTGAAATAATGTATATATACACTACCAGTCAAATGTTTTTGATGAAAATATTTTTAATGTTTTTCAAACAAGAATCTTCTACTCACCAAGCCTGCACAGCAAAAACAGTTTGCAGTTTTTGTACTATTTAAAATAACTGTTTTCTGTTTGAATATATTTTAAAAAATAATTTATTCATGTGATTTCAAAGCTGAATTTTTAGCATCATTACTCCAGTGCTGAATTTTTAGCATCATTACTCCAGTCACATGATCCTTCAGAAATCATTATAATATTATGATTTGCTGCTCAAAAAAACATTTTTTTATTATTTTGTTGAAAACATCTGAGTAAAAAATTTTCAGGTTTCTTTGATGAATAGAAAGTTCAGAAGAACAGCAAATATCTGAAAATCTTTTGTAACATTTTAAAGCATTTTTGAACAATTTGAAGCATCCTTTCTAAATTAAAGTATTAATTTGCATAATGGTATAGTGTATACTGTTACAAAAGCTTTTTATTTCCGATAAATGCTGATCTTTGGATCTTTCTATTTATCAAAGAATCCTGAAAAGAAAAACTACTCAACTGTTTTCAATTTTGATAAAAACAATGATAAAAAATGTTTCTTGAACAGCAAATCAGCATATTAGAATGATTTCTAAAGGATCATGTGACACTGAAGACTGGAATAATAATGTTGAAAATCTAGCTTTGACTGATCACAGATATAAATTACATTTTAAAATATATTAAAATAGAAAGCAGTTATTTTAAATAATACAAATATTTCAAAATTATACTGTTTTTGCTGTACTTCCTATCAATTAACTGCAGGCTTGGTGAGCAGAAGAGACTGTTTTAAAAAAAACATTAAAAATCTTACTGTTAAAAAACTTCTGACTGGTAGTGTATTGTCAGTACTTTTTTAAGAATGACAGACAAGTCGAAGGCGAAAGCCTTGTGAGCAGCTCGCTGACATATGGCGCAATTTCGTCCCGCGTTCGAATCCCGCCTCGTGGACCTTTCCCGATCCCACCCCCGTCTCTCTCTATCCCACTAGTTTCCTGTCAATCTTCACTGTCCTATCTAGAAAAAATGCAGAAAACACCCTGGAAAAAAAAAAATACAGACAAATTCCCAGGTTATTTGTTTAAGCTATATATATATGTGTGTGTGTGTGTGTGTTTGTATATATATATATATATATATATATATATATATATTTTTTTTTTTTTCTTGTGGTTTTGGGTTGAACTATGACTCAGACATGTTACAGAAACTAGACCACATTTGTTTTCACACAGTCCGAGAGTCCAGAAATAGCACAGACAAGAAAATGTGCAGGGCAATGTCTTTTTTTTTTTTTCTTTCAAATTGTGTATCATGACATACTGAGAATAATAGTATTGATGAAAATGTCTCATACAGAAAGGGCAATGCTGTACAGTAAGGATAAATATATATTGTACCTATTATTAGACATGAATGTAACTGAACATGTGATGTGCAGGCGTAGTGAAGCTGGACTCTGGAGACAGACTGGAGCTTCTGATACCTCGTACCCACGCAAATATCTCTCTAGATGGGGATTCCACCTTCTTAGGAGCAATAAAACTGGCCTGAGTGAGGAAATGGGCTTTGGATCAGACACTGAATGAGACTGGATAAGCTTGGTGCAACATATATAATTATTCATCTGGATAAATATTGACATTCACTGGACTTTATGAATACAAGAGCTACTTTATGCTGTGGAGTATTCTTGAAAAAGTCTTCATGGAACTATTTTTGCACTTGCTTTGGTTCACACTTCAGTGTTTCATCAGACATGCACAAAATTGACTTTGTTTACCACAAACTGATGTTCCTCCATGTCCCAATTCATAAGTCTAAATAATCTTTTATGAAAATGTTATAACATGTAACGTCTGGGAAATTGCTTTTATCTTAGCGAAGGCCAAGCCCTCTTTGTTTTCCACTTATCTCTAACCGCCTGACTCATGTAGGTATGTAACACCCCTTTTTCACAATCCACTCAGTTTCGGGTGGATTACATCATATCCCATTCAGTATTTTCCTATTTTACTCTAAAATGATTTGTAAACACCATTTCAAGTCGATTTTAACATCTTTGCTTGTCTTTGTGGACAGGCACACTTCTGTTTAATATTATTCAGAATATCTGTTATGGAATAATACCTCAGTATGTGCTTTGGTTAATAAAATATAATTTTAACCAAGTACTTTGACCATTTTAGCATGATTGTTTGCTTTCATCAGTGATGGGAATAACGGTGTTACTAACAGCAGTATTATTATTATTATTTTTATTTATTTATTTTTTTTTTTTCAGTAACGAGTAATCAAACGAATTACTGTTTCCTCAATGCAATACTAAAATCTATTAACGTTATAATATTATTATACTTTTATTTTTCAATTTATCAGCGTAACATTACCTGTATTTGACGAGCTGTAAACTAGTGTGAAGAGTCCGTCTAGGCGGAACTAATGCTCAAACGGCAATCTCATTGGCTGGCGCTCACCTATTATCGTCCCTCTTTGATTTCAGCAAATCAGTTTGAGCGAACGCAGACAACATGATTAATATTCATAAACCCAGCAGCTCATTATTTCTTAGTCTGTTTTATGTTGTTATTAGTACTAGAATTCGTAGTAGTTTTATCTTATCAGTTTTATATTTCCTCCCTCCCCCCCTTTTTTTTTTTTTACAGAAACTAAATTACAAACAGTATCTTTAGCACCACCACCAGTCTTAAGATCAGTCAGAATGGTTATTCTAATTACTGAAGTTCTAATTACTAAAGTTTAATGCTAAATTATCGTAATATCATATTATATAATGCTTTGATGCTAAATGTACTTTCAGATATTTAAAAATCTGTGCCATAAAGCTTTATACACATACAGGATATCAGATTTAATATTATTCTGGAAAAAAATGTTATTCATTTCGTTTAAATTTCATTCAACATATTTAATATTGGGGGCTTCCAAGTTATTTGACATTTGAACATTGTTTTTTTTTTTTTTTTAAAGTAACACAATAGTTACTTTCCCTGGTGATTAGTTATTTTTATAATGATGTAACTCAGTTACTGACTTCTAGCTACTATTTGTCAGAAGTAACAAGTAACTATAACTAATTATTTTTTTAAAGTAACATGCCCAACACTGGCTTTCATGCATCCGTATATGCATGAACATGTAGCCTTCGTGTTTTTACCAGCAGATGGAGACATTATCACAGTGTGGAAGATATAGTAAGTACTTGCTTTGTGTTGAGTGTTTCAGATGACTCCAACAGACAGTGTTTTCTGTTCATTGACAGAGGTTGTATATGCTTCTGGTGTATGAATTTGTCAGCCGCATCTCATTCAGTTATTAACAAATGAACTGAATACAGTTAATTTGAGGAAACTGTATTACATTAAACCTTTAAAGTCCTTCACACAATTGCTTGCATTGCAATTTCCAGGGCAAATCCTTTTCTTTGATTTAGAACACTGAGAGAGATACACAGAGTTTGGCAAAGTCTTGGTTTAATATAACCAAATCCTTGAATAGCTCACCCACGGAGAGACTACACTTCTAAATCCTGTCACTTGGGGAGCCTGGGGAGCCTGAGGAAGTGATGGGTACTTTTAAGATCGTCTCTCAAGCTGAGGTATTGACTCCTCAGCGGGGATGGAACGGCCCCAGATTCAGAGATCAGATCAGTCAAACACACTTGGACTCAGTTGGGAGGCTGAATGAAGATCAATGTGCAGCGTTCAGCAATGCTTCTTGCTCCATTCCTTTTGATTATTTTTCAAAAAAGAGATTGCTCAGCTGAGACTCTGGGTTTTTAAAAGGATGCTCTATTGATTTTGCTCTCAAAATGACGACTTTTCTTTTTAAAACTGACCGTCATTGTGGTGAAACTCACAGGCTGTCATGCTGATCATTTTGATGTTCATCTGCTATTCAGCTGATCCCCCAATTTCCTGATAATTCACTCACCTACATGTGATCTGAGATGTTCGTGTCTTTCTGTCTTCAGTTGCGAAGAAATTAAAGTTTTTGAGCAAAACAATGCAGGATTTTTCTCCATGTAGTGGGCTTCAATGGTGGCCAATGGATTGAAGGTCCAGAATCCAGTTTCAGTGCAGCTTCAGAGGGCTCTACATGATCCGAGCTGAGGATTAAGGGTCTTATCTAGCAAAATAAGTGGTAATTTTCTTAAAACAATAAAAATTTATATACTTTTTAACCACAAATGCTCATCTTGCACTACCTTAACGCCACGTATTACATAGTCCCATTGAAAAGGTCATGCGTGATGTAGGTGGAAGTACCGACCCGGTGTTTACAAAGCAAACTTGCAAAGTCAAACACCCTTTACAAAAAATGGTAAAACAACGTCAGATGATTTTGAAGTTGCATGAGAAAACTGAACTGAAGAACACAGATGAAGAACTAACCACGCGTGACCTTTCCAAAAGGATTGCTTAATGAGCTAGTGCAAGATGAGCATTTGTGGTTAAAAATATATATATATACATTTTTATTTTTTTAAAAAATGATTGATCGTTTCACTAGATAAGACACTTTTTCCTTGGCTAGGATCATGCAGAGCACCTTGAAGCTGCATTAAAACTGCATTTTGGACCTTCCAAAATGGCCACTGAAGTCCACTATGGAGAAAAATCCTGGAATGGTTCCTTCTAAAACCTTAATTTCTTTGCAGCTGTAGACAGAAAGATATGAACATCTTGAATCACATGTAGGTGAGTAAATTATAAGGAAATTTTTATTCTGGAAGTGAACTTCTTTAATCGGTGGCGTATGCTGTTATTGAAGCTGTCAGCTGTTTAACAACAGATTTTGTAGTGAAAAACTAAATTACCCATGATGTTGTACAGAAAATTTCACCAATCAGAGAACTGAAACAAGCAAAATGCTGCTCTTTAGCTCCGCCCACTCCCATGAATAATTTTTTACATTTATGTCATTCGCAGTGCTTCATGGGATTGTAGTACTTTCCCTCATTAAATGGATATTCACCCCAAAATTAAAATTCTATCATTAATCTTTCACCCTCATGTCATTCCATTAAGATATTTTTGATTGAATCTGAGAGCTTTTTTGTTATTTGTGTATTGATTTAGCTTCATAAAATTACAGTTGAACCACTGAAGTCACATGGACTTTCTGGGTCTTGAATGTGTGAGTTACGTTGCTGCTTATGCAGGGTCAGAAAGCTCTCGAATTTTATCGAAAATATCTTAATTTGTGTCTTAAAAGTTTGGAACAACATGAGGATGCGTAATTAATTTCCTGGGTGAACTATCCCTTTAAAGCTGTTAAGTACGCAGTCTTCTATTTATTTAAATCTTTGTATTTTTTTAAGTTTTTGCTTCAAATAAAACTTTGTAATGTTGCACTCTACCTCATAGCTGGTGGGCTTGATTCATGGCTTGTAATGCTTTCACAATGACTTTTGAAATCTCTGGGAAAAATGAATTGAAAAATCTTTGAAACACTTTGGAGTTTTGTTGATTGCGTGCACTCGCTGACTGAATTCTGCACTCTCGCAAATTCTCTCATCATAAACAACAAAGTGCAGATGTACGTATGATGTAAGGGATTCATTCAAGGCATCTTCATTGATTATAACGAGATTTTTTTATGTTTATTGTTTTGCTTAAACTTAGACTGAAGTCATAATGTTCTTTGATAGTGTAAATGTTTTTAAATGTTACTATGAACTAAAGTGTTCTTGTTAGTAACTTATGATGTTTTTATTGAATTGTGATTAAGATAAATGCGAAACCATTTTTTACGACACCCATTTCTGGTACTAAAAAGACTGGATAAGGATGTGCATTGTCAATAGATTACACTAACATTAGGCTACTTTTAGCCTTACCATAGAGTTGGTTCACCCTCCGCCTATGGTGGTATATGTATCCATGATGGGGAATCACTATCACTGTGTAGTTCAGCAGAGTTAAATGAAGACCGTGAGTTGACTGCATATGATGGTGATGAAAGATGAATGCTAATTCAGTTCTCTAAGTAACGTTTGGATGAAAACAGCACTTTTTTTTCTTTTTCAACCATATTTCATTAGTTTTTCCTGCTGTGATAAACGGAAAGAGAGATAAGCAGAAAGGACGTGTGAAGTGTGTCTTGAGCGTGGAGAAACCATGAGGAGAAGATGGAAAAAAGTGCAGCCTGCAAGGAAAACTCCCCGTGACTGGCATATCTCCCACTTTCAAACCCTTCTCACATTCCCTGTTACTATTCTTTCATCCTCATTTTACCTTTTCCAGCACCTTCCCAGAAAATTCTAGGTAGGAAAAGAGAGATAGTGGGAGGGAAAGAGAGGATGACTGAGAGAAATGAGAATACAGCATTTTTACAGCTGCTTTTATTCACATTTTATCCACCTAAACACATGTACTGGTTTACTTGAGGCAGTTTTGTGGCCGAGTTCTTTTAAATGAATATGTAGTCTGAGTATTTTATCCTACAAGACTGCATATGAATTAATCATAAGACGTGTGTTATGACAGGTCCTCTGCACAGTTTAATCCTCATAGAGTTTAAATATTTAAATTTGTTTAAACATTTAGTATATACATGAAATATGAACTTTATGAGAGGTTGTGGAGAGTCTTAAGGATAAACAATTTTAATGTAACTCAAAATTAATCACTATCCAGTGTTTCTTATGCACAAGCAGACTAAATCTTTTAGCCTACATCTTAAAAATCGATCAACACTTATTCACATCCTGTGTTGCAGAAGACACAAATTTGTAGATGCAAATACTTAATTATATAAATCATCATACATTATACATTATTATATTAAAGGATTAGTTCACTTCCAGAACAAAAATGCACAGATAATTTACTCACCCCCTTGTCATCCAAGATGTTCATGTCTTTCTTTCTTTAGTCGTAAAGAAATAATGTTTTTTGAGGAAAACATTTCAGGATTTTTCTCCATATAGTGGACTTCTATGGTGCCTGTGAGTTTGAACATCCAAAATGCAGTTTAAATGTTGCTTAAAAGAGATCTAAACCATCCCAGTCAAGGAAGAAGGGTCTCATCTATCGAAACGATTGGTTATTTCCTTAAAAAAAAATTACAATTTATATACTTTTTAATCTCGAATGCTCATCTTGTCTAGTTAATTATGGGTTCAATTCCAAGGGGCTGCAAGAACTAAAAATGTTTATCTTGAATGCAATGTAAATCATTTTGGAAAAAAACAAATGCATAAATGTATATTTATACCAGCCTCCATGTTATAGCAAAGTGAGCTGAAATAATGCAGATATTGTACTAATGATATTGTAATTTATTCAAATAGTCAAACCTTTGGTTTGATAATAGAAATACAGAACATAATTGAAGCCCTAAAATGGATTTAACTGTGACAAAAGTTGATATAAACATTCAGCAGAAGTCACACCAAGAGAAATAACTATATAGGTAAAAGACAATAACTAGTGTCCACACAATAATACTCTGTACAATAATATTCTGTTTATTCTAAGTGCAAATTTTAAGTTAACAGTAAAGAAAGTTGACTGTAGTATTTAAAAATGTTGTTACTGTATAAAATTACTATTTTACTAAATATTTTGCAAGCTAACATTGCTGTTTAATCAAAACTATATGTCTAACAAAGTTATGTTCCAAATTTGAAGTTGAAATCACAAAAGTTCACTATACCAAAAATACACACTGGGTGACAACTATACTGTCCTGTCAGAAATGTATAGATTTCTGTCACAATATTACTTCTATCACAAAATACTTACCAAATATGGAGCAAAACCAACAATATATGTTTTGTCAAGATTAGAGACAGATTTTATTATAAAGCCACTAGGGGAAGGAGGTCACTAAAATGTTTTAAAGTGCCAATTCCACGGTAAAGCAATGTCCAATTTTAAAAGCTGTATAAGAGGCTCAACTCCTGCTGCAGAAAACATTCCCCAAACCATGACACTTCCTCCTCCACCTTTTACTTTCCTCTGACGCCAAACAAAATATTTCCCGAATAAATTAAAGCTTGCTCTCATGGACCAGTTCTCCTCTCTCCACACAACATGCTCCTCAGCAAAGGTGAGCTTAGCATTTTGATTCTTTTCTGTTTCTTCGAACATTGGAGCGGTTCGGTTATAGTGAGAAAGCAATCCAATCCAATGGACCAACGAACCAGACTTTATCACACTGTATAATGGGTAATTACAGTTCCATGAACAGCAGTAGCTTTGTTGTTTTGCTAATACCGCTTAATATAAACCTGTGTCTGCGCCTTTTCATTTTATAATGCCGTCTTATTGCTTTGTTTGTAGTAAGTGTGTTTTAAAAATGTTTTCCTGAATCCTGGACTCCTGCTCAAAATTATAAATTAATGTAACGATACCTAAAAAAAAATTCAATACTTACTAGCGTGTGACTTGTAATGTATTAACACATTTGGTCCGTTTAGAAACTTTGCTGTGAGAAAGCGAAGCACACCATGAATAAAAAGCAACATTGTAATAATTTTAACCCCTGTTTTGGAACAAAGCAATCGATCTACAGGTGTGAAAGCACCCTTAGACATCTCTTAAACATGCTGAGACTGATCCTTAACCTGTTGCACTGGCAAGCAATTCCAGCTGCAGTGTTGAACCGATTCCCCATTGAGAGTCTCTGCATTATGCTGTTTTGTTGTGCATTTGTCTTATGTGCACAACCAGCCTTTTGGGGGAACTTGAACAAATTTGTGTCATTTTAAACCTGAAATATTCGGGAAATCACATATTTGAAACAACTAACTTGTTTTGCAGTAGCTAAGAGTGTCATTCCTTTGGCCTTCATCTGGACAACCTCCTGTCACAGGGTTTCAGTAACCTTACAATTTCAGTAAAAATCGGAGGAATGCTGCCAGTTAAATAGGGTTTGATATAAAATTAAGGAAATTAGCACCAGGTGCACCATATTAACACCAATAACTTGTATGTATCTGTAAGTATTCTCTAATTTTTTATCTTTAATTTACCAAATATTTCATTTAAGTTTTTTTATTCTGTGCATTAATGCATTTATGCATTAAGTTATGAAATATTCTTAAAAATTGCCCATCTGCACCTGTTAGGATAACTTAAAATAGAACTAAGCAGTGACCTTGAAATTTAGGAAATTATAGCTGTTCTCTAATTTGGTGTATCTTTAGTGTTATTGTAAGTGTTAGATACACAAAGTTCCAGAATTATGTAATAAGTAAAAATCCAAATAATTGTGTTTCTGCATTTTCAGTATTGTAAATTTCCAGAGTCATTGCACAGTTTGAGAACCAAAGTGAGAAAAACAATAGAAAGGGCCAGAGTGCACTGGAGATGGCCGTGGTTCAAACTATAATAGAGAGCAGAGAAAAGGCCGGGCCAAGTGAAAGGCCAAACATGCAATCAGCCAATGTCTTTAAAGGCTTTACAAATAGAGCATCTGGCGGTGCAAATGTCTATTGAGCGCGGGGTGAGGGGATTGGTCGGCCTCATGTCTGAATGTGTCAGCCAGGCAACGCCCCCCCTCCCAAAAATGTCTTTGTGTGCTGCCATGGCAACTGCTGGTGTGTTGGCGGAAGCTGATGTCATTGTGAATGTGCTTATGAGGAGAAGGGAGGCGAATGGGGTGATGGAGAGAAAGCAGGAACGGCGGAGACATTTTTGTCCCACAGGAAATGAAACAAGCTGTGCACACACTGTGGCTGGCCAAACACTGATGAACTCATTCACACACTCATTTACATACACACTCTCACAAAACTGCGGCCTGCTTTCCATTTGTTTCCCCAAATCGGCATCCAAGTTTCTTCCTTTATCTGCCCTCACATCTATGTTCTGCTATTTATTTGGGTCTTTTTTTTTTTTTTTGTCTCTTCCTCTCCGAGAACTGAAACAATAGGGTATTAAAATCACTGTACATTAAAAGCAACTGCAGAACAGAAACTAGATCATTTTTTTTTTGTTTTTGTTTTTTTTTTTTTTTTTTTTGCATATTAGACATATTAATTAAAGGTTTTTAATTAATATCACAATCAGAATCTGATCAGGTTATTTGCTGTGCCATGGCTACTGAGTATTTAGACATAATGCATTTGACATTTTTTGTATACTGCATAGCAATATGCACACATGTATGTATATGCAGAAACAATGTATTTCAATATATGATAAAAGTCAATGTAATAAACTCCCATTATCTAGCTCTGTGTTCTGCTTCCTTTTTTTTTTCCTTTTTTCGACCTACCCTATCTGAACCAGAATACACAGAGCACACGCAGAGCTAGACAAGACGAGCATTTGAGGTTAAACATTTTTTTTTTTTTAGAAAATAACCGATCGTTTTGCTAGATAAGACCCTTCTTCCTTAGCTGGGATTATTTAGAGCCTTTTGAAGCTGCATTTAAACTGCATTTTGTAAGTTCAAACACAGGCACCATAGAAGTCCGCTATATGGAGAGAAATCCTGAAATGTTTTCCTCAGAAAACAAAATGTATTTACAACTGAAGAAAGAAAGACATGAACATTTTGGATGACAAGGGGGTGAGTAAATTATCTGTACATTTTTGTTCTGGAAGTGAACGTCTCCTTTAACAGCAAGTCAAGAGTGAGTAAGCACAACTGGTATGTTTCTGTAACGAGGTGAATGAGACGAGATGCGAGCGGATCCATATGCGAGCTTTTATTAAAGGGACGTGACAAAGACATGGTCAGGAAGACAGGGTAAATCAATGGCAGACAGGTGTATGGACGGCGAGACAAGAATAATCCTTAAACAGGCGAGGGTCAAATCAGCGGCGAACGTTATCCGAGAGGGGCTAGGCAAGAGAGTGGTCAGACAAGCGAGAGATCAAAACAACGAGGTAAACAAGGAAACTAGACACGGGGAAAACTAGGAGAAACGCTTTGTAAGAATGAGAAACAATTCAATACTCGGCGAGGAGTGACAGGAAGACCGGGGTATTTATACAGTCTCTGATTGGACGGGGGGGAAGTGCAATGGCTGATGGGGAGTGTAGTCCGGGGTGTAGTGTGGCAGTCCGTGCGTTACAAAAACGCAAGAGCGACGTCTGGTGGTGAGCGGTCCGCAGCTCACTGACCAGATCATAACATAGCCCCCCCCCAAAGAGCGGCTTCCAGACGCTCCAAACAAACCACAGTCCAAGGGAGCGGTGGGGCGGGGGTTAGACAGAGCAAGGGCCGGAGGGCCAGGTCCCTGCGGAGGACCCGGTGATTGAGGCAGGACCGGCAGAGCAGGAACCCTCCAGGGCGGAGCCGGAGGCGGGACGGGCGACACAAGAGCCCTCCAGGGTGGAGCCGGAGGCGGGACGGGCGACACAAGAGCCCTCCAGGGTGGAGCCGGAGGCAGAGCGTGAGGCGCAGGCACCCTCCAGGGCGGAGCCGGAGGCAGAGCAGGAAGCAGAGCAGAAGGCGCAGGAGCCCTCCAGGGCGGAGCCGGAGGCAGAGCAGGGGGTGCAGGAGCCCTCCAGGGCGGAGCCGGAGGCGCAGGAGCCCTCCAGGGCGGAGCCGGAGGGAGAGCAGGAGGCGCAGGAGCCCTCCAGGGCGGAACCGGAGGCGGGACAGGCGACGCCCGAGCCCTCCGAGGCGGAACAGGAGGCGGGGCGATCCTCCAGGGCGGAACAGGAGGCGCAGCGGCCCTCCGGGGCGGAACAGGAGGCGCAGCGGCCCTCCGGGGCGGAACAGGAGGCGCAGCGGCCCTCCGGGGCGGAACAGGACCCCGCTTTACGATCTGGGACCTGGGGAAAGCAGAGACAGAGGAGACAAACAGAGAAGGGAGAGAAGCAGAGAGCTTGTAGGGGGACGCCACCTCCAAGGGAGGATCCACAGCCATGGCTGACACCTCTGGAGGTATTGGCGCGGCTTCTCCGACCAAGTGGCACTCTGGAACAGGCTTGTGACCAGGCGAAAACTCTGGAGCTGGCTTGTGACCCAGCGGGAGCTCTGGAGCAGGCTTGTGACCGGACGGGAGCTCTGGAGCAGGCTTGTGACCGGACGGGAGCTCTGGAGCAGGCTTGTGACCGGACGGGAGCTCTGGAGCAGGCTTGTGACCGGACGGGAGCTCTGGAACAGGCTTGTGACCAGACGGGAGCTGGGGCGGAGCAGGAAACCGCGTTATGGCCTGGGACCTGGAAACAGCAGAGACAGGGGAGGTAGAGAGAATATGGGGAGAGGCAGAGAGTCTGTAGGGGACGCCGCCTCCACGGGAGGATCCACAGCCGAAGCTGACACCTCAGGAGGCATTGGCGCGGCCTCTCCAACTGGCGGGGGCTCTGGAGTAGGCTTGTGCTTGGACAGGAGTTCTGGAGCAGGCTTGGGAGCAGACGTGACCCCAGAAGCACAATGTGCAGCCCACACACACCAGATGGCAATAGCCATTAAGGGTAGAGCAGCAGCGGGAGGTTGTGGTGGGTCCAGGGCGCTGGCTATCCCGATAGGCTGTGGTCTTGGGATGTCAGACGAGATGTGACTTGACTTGGGGTCTGGTGTGACTTGACTTGGGGACTGGGCATGACCTGACTCTGGGCCGTCAGACGGGTCATGGTAAGGCTCTGGGTGGCCAGACGAGACGTGGCTTGAGTCTGGGCCGTCAGGCGGGGCGTGGCTTGAGTCTGGGCCGTCAGGCGGGGCGTGGCTTGAGTCTGGGCCGTCAGGCGGGGCGTGGCTTGAGTCTGGGCCGTCAGGCGGGGCGTGGCTTGAGTCTGGGCCGTCAGGCGGGGCGTGGCTTGACTCTGGAACAGCCGCCTTGACATTGCTCGACTTGGAAGCTTGACTGGACTTGGAAGCTTGACTGGACTTGGAAGCTTGACTGGACTTGGAAGCTTGACTGGACTTGGGAGCTTGACTGGACTTGGGAGCTTGACTGGACTTGGGAGCTTGACTGGACTTGGGAGCTTGACTGGACTTGGGAGCTTGACTGGACGCTGAAGCTTGACGGGACGCTGAAGCTTGACGGGACGCTGAAGCTTGACTGGAGACGGAAGCTGCATTATGACAGGACCTGACAACTAGGCTTGACTCACGAGGATCTGCAGAGGCCTGGCTTGCTTCAGGAATAACAGCTGTAACGTGACTTGGCTCAGGGACGACAGCTGTGACGTGACTTGGCTCAGGGACGACAGCTGTAACGTGACTTAACTCATGAGGAACAGCTGTGACTTGGCTTGACTCGTGGAGAACAAGAGCTTTGGTTTGACTTGACTCTGTTGTTTGACCGGACTTGGAAGCTTGACTTGACCCTGGGGTAGCAGCCGTGACGTGAAGGAGCGCCATTTTAGCTGCCCGTACAGCCATCAGGGGTGAATCCAGCACATGTGCCATCATGATAGGCCGCGATCTTGGGATGTCAGGCGGGACGTGACTTGACTCAGGAACCACGGCTGTGACTTTGCTTGACTCGGGAACCGCTTCAGGGAGGGCGGCCATGATGGGTGTAGACTCAGGAGCAGAAGACATGGCGTGAACAGGCTGTGACTTGACGGAGATGTCCTGAGCAGGCTGTGGTTTGGCTGACGTGGCGTTAGCGGGCGCCGGCCTGACTGACGGGGCTTTAGCGGGCGGAGGCTTTGGCGTGGCAGCCATTTTGTGCAGTGGCTCTGGCGTGGCAGCCATCTTGTGCAGTGGCTCAGGAAAGGTGGCTGTAACTTGACATGACGCAGGAAACACGGTTGCAATCTGACTTGACTTGGAAACTTGACTTGACTCAGGGAATGTAACTGTACCTTTAAATGGCTCTTGAGTGGCAGCTGTGACATGAAGGAGCTCTGTTTTCGCCTCCATCTTGTGAACGGGCTCTGCAGTCACCGCCATTGTGTGGACGCGTTCCGACGCGGCCGCCATTTTGTGAACGGGCACCGCTGTCGCCGCTACAGCGTTAACGCGCTCCGCGCGCGGCCGCCATCTTGTGCGCGGGCTCTGCTGACGCCGCCATAGCATGAGCGCGCTCCGACACGGCCGCCATTTCTCGAGCGATCCAGGCGGCAAACTTGTTTGTGGCGTCGTGATCCGGCAAGACCGCTAGTTTGCGAGTGGGACGCGCGGTCGCCATTTCCGCGTTGTCGCGTTCCCTCTCCGCGACCCCCACAGTGCACAGCGAACCCACACACAATAATGCAAAGTTCAGGAACGCCTCCAACGACGAGCGCGGACCCTGGCGTCTCAGTCGCGCACGGAGGGGCTGGTTCACGCCGTCACAAAACACCTCAATCTTTATACAGTCCGGGAGAGTGGAATAATTCGAAATTGCAATAAACTCACGGATATACTGTTCGAGTGTGTGTGTCTTCTGTTTGATCCGGGAGAGAATTCTGTCTGTGTCCGTATCGGCTGATTGTCCGGGGGTGAAGCTGCTGGATCCTGTGTTGGCCGAGTATTCTGTAACGAGGTGAATGAGACGAGATGCGAGCGGATCCATATGCGAGCTTTTATTAAAGGGACGTGACAAAGACATGGTCAGGAAGACAGGGTAAATCAATGGCAGACAGGTGTATGGACGGCGAGACAAGAATAATCCTTAAACAGGCGAGGGTCAAATCAGCGGCGAACGTTATCCGAGAGGGGCTAGGCAAGAGAGTGGTCAGACAAGCGAGAGATCAAAACAACGAGGTAAACAAGGAAACTAGACACGGGGAAAACTAGGAGAAACGCTTTGTAAGAATGAGAAACAATTCAATACTCGGCGAGGAGTGACAGGAAGACCGGGGTATTTATACAGTCTCTGATTGGACGGGGGGGGAAGTGCAATGGCTGATGGGGAGTGTAGTCCGGGGTGTAGTGTGGCAGTCCGTGCGTTACAAAAACGCAAGAGCGACGTCTGGTGGTGAGCGGTCCGCAGCTCACTGACCAGATCATAACAGTTTTATGTTTGTTTGTTTTTTTCTCAACATTTTTAAATAGACTGCAGCAATTCATATTTTTTCAGATCATCTAGTACATTACATGTTATTTTATTTAAATCATGATCTTTATTTAAAAAAAAAAAATATAGAGTTTATACAGAATCAACAAGCTCTACTAGTAGCTAAAAAAAATAGCATGAAAATAGATAGCAGTACATTTTAAGGATTAAATGTTAAAATGGCTTTCCATGTATATTATATGCAAGATTAAGATACCAACACTTACACATCCACATGCAAACAGAAGGCTGTGTGACATAAAATTGCATTTTACAGCACAATTAAACATCCATAAAAGTAAATTATCATGTTTCCTAGATGGGAGGAGCTGTGACATCACTGCAGGTGGGTGAATCCTTGCAGTGAAAGTAACAAAACTGATGACTGACAGTCTGAAAACTGCAGAACTAGTTTTCTTGTTAAACAACAGGTCATTTTTTAGGTAATCTACGGCCACAGCTGATTCTCACTCACAGGTAAGAGAATTTACTGAACATGGTTTTAATATTAGTTGTCTGCTTCAGTTACTGGAAAAAGTTTGGGGAAAAAACTGATTTATGTACGAGTCAAATACACACCTGGTTTGCTAGTTTGGATTCCTGGTCTCGCTGGTCTCGCTGGTCTCCCAACCTTACCAGGTGAAAAGTGCCATGGCCCTTTCAAAAACACTTAAGCAGGTTTGGAGACCAGCAAACTAACTTAACTTAGAGTGGCGTAAGATATTTTTTCTTTTAACTTTTCCACTATGAAGTTTTATTCTGACTATTTGTACTATTTGACAGCTGTCACAATATTAAAATATTAAAAAGACTTTTCAGTTTAAAATTTATCCAGACTTTAAAGGTAAAGTTTATTTAAAGATAAAATTCCTTAGCCTCCAGTTACACCAAATACAATTACAAAAATGTTTTCAGACTGGTTTCCTGAACGTTTCATCAATCTACCACTGACCCAGATAGATAGACCCCAGAACTGCATACTTTTTGGAGTCAGTGTTGTTGTGTCAGACTTGTTGGACTGCTCAAACAAGTAGGTGATGTTTTCAGAGTTGACCAGTTCAACCTACCAGATTACATCTGTCTCTGTACATTACGTTAGATATGAGAAGGTATTTTGACATAGGAGTTACTAAATAATTCACACATTATACATATATAATTTGAAAACTGTTCTTATTTCATGCACACATTAAGAAATGTGTTTGTGTGTGGTGACTTTTTCCTGAATAGGCTTATAGAGGGGAAGAGCAATGGCTTCATCAACGTCACGAAAACAATGTAAGGACAAGAGAAAAGTCTGGAAACATCCCTAGTAATTTAATAATAAAAAAGGGAAAAAAAACAGCTGTAAAAAACACCCAGTTGCAACAGTAGCAAACTGTTTCCTTGACTTAATAAATGGACAACAAAATCAGTCATAAGGGTCAAGAAGATTTATACATCATCTGAAAGCTGAATAAGTGAATTAGAATAAGAATAACAATAATGCTTTCCACTGACAAATGGTTTGTTAAAATACAACAATATTTGGCCAAGATACAACTATTTAAAAATCTGGAATCTGAGTGTGCAAAAAAATCTAAATATTGAGAAAATCGCTTTGAAAGTTGTTCAGATGAAGTTCTTAGCAATATATACTACTAATCAAAAATTCAAGTTTTGATATATTTACGGTATGAAATTTACAACATATCTTCATGGAACATGATCTTTACTTACTATCCTAATGATTTTTGTCATAAAAGAAAAATCGATAATTTTCACCGATACAATTAGGGCTGCACGATAAATCGCATGCGATTGTCAGGCACGTTTAGTCAGTAAAGCCGGTTCTTTGATTAGTAGTAAATCTCCATCACGTGCGTTCAGCTGGAGCAGCAATTAAAGGAGAAGTCCACTTCCAGAACAACAAATTTACAGATAATGTACTCACCCCCTTGTCAGTCAAGATGTTCATGTCTTTCTGTCTTCAGTCATAAAGAAATTATGTTTTTTGAGGAAAACATTTCAGGATTTTTTTGCATATAATGGACTTCATTGGTGCCCCGAATTTGAACTTCCAAAATGCAGTTTAAATGCAGCTTCAAAGGGCTCTAAACAATCCCAGCCGAGGAAGAAAGGTCTTATCTACCGAAACGATCGGTCATTGTTTTTGAAAAATAAAAATTTGTATACTTTTTAAGCACAAAAGCTCGTGTAGCACAGGTTCTGGAATCCACGGGTCGATCTTGAACGATTCGTTCATGTTAAACAAATCTTTAATGTGACTTGGGAAGAACGAGTCGTCTCAACATCCTAGGTTCTGTGCTGGAATTAGTTCACCTGTTTCGAGTCTTTGGGTTTTTCGAGTCGTTCGTTCATCTTATGGGGCTGTCACATGATGCTGATTTTGCTAAAATGAACGAAATGACTGGAAAAAAGATTTGTTCAGTTTGCTAAATGAGACTCAAGGGTCCGAATCGGTAAAATGATCCGAACTTCCCATCACTACTATGAATCACGTCTTTGAATCACCACAAGTTCATCGTCTGTGTACTCAAAAAGGTAGAATATGTCGAAAAACTCCATGTTATTTTCTCCTACAACTTCAGAATCGTCCGACATCATTATACCTTTTTGTTTGTAAACAGCGTTTGACTTTCTTGCACCTTCTTAGTCTTTGCGCGTTCGCTTTGTAAACACTCGACATTTTGGACATTCAAGATCGGGGCACCAGTGAAGTCCATTTTATGGAGAAAAATCCTGAAACGCTTTCCTCAAAAAACATAATTTCTTCACAGCTGAAGACAGAAAGACATGAACATCTTGGATGACAAGGGGGTGAGTAAATTATTTGTGAATTGTTCTAGAAGTGGACTTCTCCTTTAATACACAGAGCTGTAAATCACTGACAATCTACGCAAAATCACGCTCATAATCAAATGTGATTCATCTGCAATAATGAGCACGATTTTGCGTAGCTTGTCAGTGATTTACGGCTCTGTGTATTAATTGCCGCTCCAGCTGAACACACGTGATGGAGATTTAAATACACAAACAATGTATTTTTGGCTAATGCTACAAATATAATTGTGCTATTTAAGACTGGTTTTGTGGTCCATGGTCACATATATACACATAAAATGGTGATAAAATGGTGCTTATTCACCTTCTTCTTCAGCTCTGTCATCATCCAGTAGTCCTCTGGCGGAGGAGCTCCAGTGCTCAATCTGTCTGGGTTTGTTCACTGATCCAGTCAGCACTCCGTGTGGACACAATTTCTGTAAGACCTGCCTGAACCAGTGCTGGGACAAAAGTCAGACCTACAAATGTCCATTATGTAAAGAAACATTCAGTAAAAGACCTGACCTCAAGATCAACACAGCACTCAGACAGGTTGTGCTGCTCTTTAAGGAAAAGTCTTGTCAGAGTAAATCTGAGGTTCTCTGTGACATCTGTGATGGTATAAAGATGAAAGCAATGAAGATGTGTCTGGTGTGTCAGAGCTCTTACTGTGAAACTCACCTAGAGCCTCATCACAGAGTCCTAAATTTAAAGAAACACAAACTGATTGATCCAGTGGAGAATCTTGAGGACTATATATGCCAGAAACATGAGAAACCTCTGGAGCTGTTCTGTAGAGATGACACATGTATGACATGTGTATGTTTGCTCTGCGCTGTAACAGACCACAGGAATCACAAAACTGTTGCTGTAGAGGAGGAGAGCAGAGAGAGGAAGGTAACAACGTAAATGCATGTTTTAACAAGATGTTTCTCTTAAATGTTGTTGAATCTGTTGTGTGTGTGTGTTCTGTTGTGTCTGTAGCCTGAGCTGATGAAGATGCAGACAGACATGCAGCAGATGATCCAGGACAGAACGAAGAGAGTTCACGACATAAAACACTTAGAAGAAATCAGAAAAGTAATATTTGATTCAAATATTTAAAAAATATTTGTTTCTTTAGAAACAAAAATGAAAATGTTAGTAACAAGAATATTGACCTAAATTCGTACACCAAAATGTAAAAATCATATGGCTTAGGTTTTTTGCTATTGTTAATAGTTCGTAAAATATACTTTTTCAAACTCATCCTAGGTGGCTTGTCTGATTTTGACTGAAATTGGCTCAGATCATCTTCAGACCACACTGGAAAAAAGTTATGGAATTCCAGTTGATTTGTCAAACCATTGTCAAATAACGCACAAACTAATTCTGCAAAAACCATGCAAAAATGGATGTGAGGCTATATCTCCGCAATGGTTTGGTGTATTGAGACCAAACTTGGTGTGTCATATAACAAGCATGACCTGAGGCTACCTGTTTTGGCGCAGTGCCACCTATTGGTCAGGAGATATGAAAATGGATATTTTTGCTTATAACTTGTAAATTGTTTGGCCAAAAATCACAAAACTGATATTTTTAGTTTCAGAGGAGCATGCCGAGTCGAACCACACCAGCCATTTGGGCGTTGGCCATTTTTTATTTTGTCAAAAAATGCTATATTTTATGAACGCATTGGTGAATCGTTACGAAACTCTGTATGTGTCTTCGGCACCATGGCCTGACAATACTCAAAAAGTTTGGGGGCAGCACCACCTTGTGGCCACAAATTATAAAGAAATTTCCAAAATGCTAATAACTTTTGAATAAATTGGGCTATTGTAATAAAACTGGTCTCAATATATTCTTTGAGTCATGCCGAGAACGTCGATACCAATTATGCAAAAATTGGCCGAACTCCTTGTCCGCCATTTTGATTCATGTTGAAAGCTTCAAACTTCTCCTAGACCGCTGGTCCGATTTTCACCAAATTTGACTCGGATCATCTTCAGACCATGCTGGCAAAATGTTATAGATTTTGTGTCGATATATGAAACAGTTTTTGTTAAACGCATCAATGAATTTGCTGGAAAGATGCCAAACTGCATTTGAGGCTGTATCTCTGAAAGCTTTAAAATAGTTGCACCAAACTTTGTATGTGCCATTGTCACGTCACACTGACCACGCCACATCAATTTGGTAAGAGCGCCACCTACTGGTAATACACCATTCATTAATCATTAATTCTAAATTTCCAAAAATGCTAATAACTTTTGATTGCATTAGCCTATTATAATGAAACTGGTCTCAAAATATTCCCTTGTTGGTGCCAACAACATACATACCAATTATTCCATAATTGGCCGAAATTCCTGTCTGCCATTTTGATTTATGTTGAAAACCTACTTTTTTGAACTTCTCCACAACCATTTGTCTGATTTTCACCAACATCAAGTCAGATCATCTTCAGACTAAAGTTATGGATTTTGTGTCGATAGCCGAAACTGTCTTTGTATAGCAATGCAAGAATTTTGAGCCGTAATGTTAAAATGACTCTGAGGCTTTATCTCTGCAAAATGTTGACATATTGACAAACTTTGTGGGTGTCATTTTCATCTCTCGCTGAACACACCACATCGATTTGATAAAAGCGCCACCTATTGGTCAAAAGAGATAACCCAGTAAATATCATTACTAGTGGTTGTTATTATGATTTTTAAACCATTTTGATTAAAATCAGTTTAAAATAGCTCCAATTACTCATTGCTTCAGTTGCTCTGATGCTTGCTGCCTTGCCTGCCTAGTGATTGGCCCCGTAATTGCTGCTTGCAGCTATAATTATTTGTATTTATTTAAGAAGTTGAATAGTCTATATGGTGTTTTATAAAAAAGTGCTGAAGTAACAATAAAATAATTTGTTAACTGATTTATCAGAAAGCATCAGAGAAAGAGAAAGCAGAGAGCATTGAGCTCTTTACTGAGCTGATCCGCTCCATTGAGAGATGTCAGTCTGAGCTGCTGGAGATGATGGAGCAGAAGCAGAAGGCAGCAGAGAAGCTGGCTGAAGGGCTGATTAAAGAGCTGGAGCAGGAGATCACTGAGCTAAAGAATAAAGACACTGAGCTGGAGCAGTTCACGAATACTGAGGATCACTTGCACCTCTTACAGGTGAGTGTCATTTTTCTTGCCACGTCACAGCACGGCACTGCCCATGCTGAAGGATTTCTGCACTCTCCTGCTGTAGATTTACCCATCCCTGATCATACCTCCATACGTCAACAGTTGGACTGAGATCAGTATTAGTGACACTCAGATGGATGTGACAACTCTAAGGAAAGCTCTAATTCCGCTGCAGGAGACTCTAAATGCAAAACTCACCAAAACTGGTAAGACTGTCCAAAGTTATTGCAACATGCAGAGATCAATTCTGAGCAAAGATAAAACTTTTTTTTTTTTTTTTTTACTTGTGTGCAACGCAACAAAGGAGCTGAACACAGTGTTTCTGTATTATATCAAAACCTCACTTATAATCATTTATTGCCATTTGTTTCTACAGTGCTGAAGAGGATGCAGCAACATGCAGGTAAATTTGTGATGCACATCTTCACATTGTCATAACAGTAAAAATTCAGATTAATATCTTATACCTTGCTTGCAGTGAATGTGACTCTGGATCCTGATACAGCTCATACAAAGCTCATCCTGTCTGATGACAGAAACCAAGTGCGATTTGGAGGCATTAGGCTTGAACTCCCAGACAACCCAGAGCGGTTTGACAGTTGTTATTGTGTCCTTGCAAAAGAGGGTTTCAGCTCAGGGAGATTTTATTTTGAGGTGCAGGTCAAGGGAAAGACTGATTGGGATATAGGAGTGGCCAGAGTGTCCATTAACAGGAAGGGAAAGATCACAGAGAATCCTGAGAATGGATACTGGACTGTCATTTTGAGGAATGAGAATCAGTATCAGGCTTGTGAATGTCCTCCTGTTTCTCTGTCTCTGAGAGTGAAGCCTCAGGTTGTGGGTGTGTTTGTGGATTATGAGGAGGGTCTGGTCTCCTTTTATGATGTGGAGTCATGTTCTCATCTTCATTCTTTTACTGGTCAGTCTTTCACTGAGAAACTCTTCCCATACTTTTCCCCTTGTAATAATAAAAATGGTGAAAATGCTGCACCACTGATCATCTCAGATGTCAGACAATGAATGAATTTACACCACATATTATATAAATAATCTTATTTGTAGTGCTATGACTACTTGCTGTTATTAAACGAGATGTAACATAATTTTTACTTTTAATAATTTCGCATCTTTTAATTTTTCTTATATAAACTTTATATTATTTTGTTATTTTTTTTATTTTTCTGAAGGTTCAGACATGTTTTATTGAACCAAATTACATAAATCTGAATGAAGTCCTTTCTATAATTGGAGATAAATTCATCATTACAATATTCATAGGAGGAACATTTAATAAATATATACACAGCAGTGTGTCCAAACATTTGACTGCAGCCGTTTTGAGATGTGTGCTTGTAATGACTAAATAATAACATGCTGGCAAATGTAATGAAAGCTTTGTATATGATCTGTGTCCTTAAACTGAGATTTTGTTTGTATCTCTGCTGGTTGTTTATTCATGTGCTGTTTGTGGTTTTACATTTTCACCGCCGCAGCCAGAGCCGCTGAAATTGGCTTTAATAATTCATGTGTCTGTGTGGTGAGGAGGGGAAGTTAAAGCCTATTTATCAAACCCTCTGTCACAGGACGGAGCAATGAAAAATCACTCTCTCACCACACTTCCATTCAAGGCCTTTAGCTTGAAGGAAAGCACAGACAGGAATAACACTGCAAATGAATATAAAACAACAAAAGTGGCTGCTGTGACAACTTTCTTCAGTTTCTTTTTCATATCTGCTTGTAGATGCTCTTGTCCAGGTCTGGCAGAAGGTTGAAGAGCTGCTGGTTTGGCTACAGGGTTGAGACAAATGAAGGTTTTGGTGGTTCTTGCCTGCGTTCAAGAGCGTCTTATATTATATTTGTGTAACGGCTAGCCTCTAAAGAATGGATTTGACATTGTGTTCAGAAAATGTGCTTTAGATGTTTGAAAACCGGTCAAAAGTCTACACTCCAAAGACACAAGAGCACTCATGTTGGAAAACTAATTTCTTTTTTCATTGACACCCACAAATAAATAAATAAACTTCTCATAAAACAATTTTAAAGTGCATGTGTTTACTATGTAATATCTTACTCTTTTTTGTTGTTGTTGTTTGTTTGTTTTCAGCAGCATAATGAAATGCAATCAAATTCTCATAATTTTATGTCTTTCTGCCTCAAAGAGTTTGTAGCTGTATGCACGAGAAACTTCCCTTACACCATTAAGGGAAAGAAAGGGTTAAAAATAGATTGTGTAAAGTTTGGGAGAGAGTGGAACAACATAAATCAGAGGAATTTATTAATTCCCCAATCCCCCATACTCCCACCCCCTCTTTTTTATTGTGTACATGTTTTGATATGTGTATATATTTGAGCAATAAGCTATACATTGAAATATAATAGATTTTTGTTGTTGTTGTTGTTGTTTGTTTATTCGTGCATACTATACATGCATATTACTTTTTTGTTTCTTTAACAAAAATACATAGTACAATATTGCACATAATAATCCAATGCCAGCGTCATGCACAAAACTCTCACATGTACAGTAATTTGTTTCATTCATACTCTCACACAGACAGTCCACAAGCAAGACTTAAGGGTAATAGAATTTACGAAGTTCCAGGAAATCGCTGTAGGCATCCAGCTATTGGTGTAGATGAGTAAAATGCAGAAAGAAATGTTTATCTATTAAACATGAAGACATGTGACACACGATTCCAGCAGACAGTTTATGGTTTATCTATGTTCTTCCAAGTCATCTCAGGTATTTTACTAAGGATGTGTATTTATATGGTAATGCTAATCAACATAACGTTTATCACTGTAAAGAACACTATAAAATAATATAATCTCTGCCTCATTCTGTGAATCAGTTCACAGATTTAAGTTATTTAAAACACTCACTCATCATTATTCTCACCAAAAACTTTGGTATTGTACTAAAAAAAAAATTAGTCTCTTCTATTTAGTGTAGGGCTGTCACGATTTCTCTGTTGAAGTTGAGTTCTTGTTTTTTTAAAAATCCTCAACTTTAATTTTTTCATGTGGAGTAACGTTAGCCAGTAAAATACCGGGAGTGACACATCCCACAAGCGTGAAATATTATAATTTACAGAGATGTGAAGCGTCTCAAATTCCATTTCTGCATATTGCTGTGAGTTTGGGTTTATTATAACATTCATCTGGGAATGCAACATGCGCCATTTCATCAGGAGAATATATTAGTATCTTTCTCAATATGATAATTGTTCATCACAATTTCAAAATAAAAGCTGAAACACTCTATGTTCACTCGTTTTGATGTCCACACATTCAAGAAATTACAGTGACTGCAGTATTTCTTTCTTAAAGAAATGGCTAAATATTCTAAGATGAAGTGGACATTTGAACGAAATGTTGTTTAGTCAATATTAAAGGGTTAGTTCACCCAAAAATGAAAATTAGCCCATAATTTACTCACCCTCCAGACATCCTAGGTATATATGATTTCCTTCTTTCAGACAAATCCAATCAGTGCTATATTAATAATTTATCTTGGCATGTCCAAGCTTTACCATTGCATGGGAGGTGTTTCTCTTCATCAGTCCAAAACAAGTCCAATAAAGTGCATCCATCCATAATAAAAAGTGTTAACACAGCTCCGGGTATCTAGATATCTATATCTAATAATCACTTTAATATAGCTTGCACCGGCTGGTCGTATACCCAGAAGCAGCTCCGGGAAGATGGCATAGGACGTCGGCGATGCATATGCGCTGGTGAGTCTCGTGAAAACCAACTTTGGCTTACAGGAGCAAAGGAAGCAAAGTTTCCTTACTTTAACGAAAGAAAAACAGTGTCCTCTTGGTTTATATTGAAACCAAACATTTTCTTTTATAAAGCCTCGTTTTGAACTTCTGATTCGTGACCGTTGTTTTGTTTTGATCTCTCTATGGAGTGTTCGCGTTCATTACTATTGCTCGGTGAATGCGCAATGCCAATGTATTAACTCATCCGCCTGGATCTGCTTCTGGCTACATTAAAGTGATTCTTACATTTTAAATATGGATATTTTTCCTACAAAAACACATCTATTCACTACAGGAGGCCTTTATTCCAAGTACTCGATTAATCGTTAGAATAATCATCTGATTGCTTGATTACCAAAATAATCGTTAGTAAAAGCTCTAGTTTAGTGTTCTTTTTGTATGGTCATGGTTTGTTTGTTTGTTTATATTTTTCAAGATTTCTGTGTATATCACAATATATCAGTATCGTTAATTTTTGTGGCCACGATGATCGTATAGTGAAAAATCTGATATCATGACAGCCCTGGACTATTATGTACTGAATGAAAAACATACTGAACAAAAAAGAAGCAGTGAACGCTTCATGTGCTGACTATGTGTTTTTTATATTTATTATTATTATTATTATTATTATTATTTACATTTCATGTCCCTGTTGTGAAAGGAGTACATATTTAAGCAATAAGCTATATACATTATTATTATTTTTATTATTATTATGTGAACCACCTTATAATCTCTTGTGGCATGTACTTTGAATGTACCCAACAAATCTAAATAATGAGGATGAATAATATATTAAAATAATTTATTTTCAATAGTTAGCAAAGCAAAAGCAAACTCACTTGTCACCACACTTGTCCAGGGAACTCATAGTGATAATAATGAGAATGAGTGGGTGATGAAAGAGAGGAAGGGTTATTTCACATAATGAATGCTCTAATAGGGTGGGTGTCGATGTACTCTTAGCTAAAAGCACAGCGTGTATTACTCAGGTCATTACTGACCATGACCTGTTGAAATAATGAAGGTCATTCAGCAAACAGCAGAAGACAGAACACAAGGAAGCATTTTGGAAATTAAAATTGTCCTTAATCTTTTGAGGTAATGTAAGGTTTTTCCAGTTTTATATGTATAATGCAGTGTGGAGTGAACAGTGTGCTATAGTGTATAAGGAGTTAGTATTTCATTCTGAACATGGCCATACATGCACATTAGCTTTTTTTATTTCTAAGGGTCAAAGACGGGTGGCAAATGACTTTAGAATATTTATTCTATTCTAACCTTTCTAACTGAGAATAAAGATTAAAATGTTAAAATGTATGACATACACACTTAAAATACAATATTAAATGCTGTAAAGTAACAAATGTCATCATAAGTCAGAATGGTTTTATGTGGTATAAAGTGCCGTATTTGCTGCCCATAGAAAATATGTGATATTTCAATTTATTTTGAGGCGTATTATCTACACAGATGACATTATTATCTTAGTTCAGTGTTAAAGAGATTGACAAATTTTATAGTCAATCATTTAGGAATTTTGTGTTATATTTTAAGCCAAGTTGAAGCAGGCAAAAAGCAGAGCTGTAACAGCTGGAGAACGGGAGTGAGATCTCTGGGAATGAGAAGGCAGCATCTGTGCTGATCAAGCTCATCCTGGTGTTAATTCAGAAAGAATTTTAGAAAAGTGCAGTCGGCTGGAGAAGTGGAAATGGTACAAATGGATTTCTTTTTATTTTATATTCCTTTTTATAATGGTTTCACGCTGTCAGCAGCCAAAAACTCATTACACAAAGTAAAAAATAGTGTCATAGGTTTGCTGTCATTGCAAGTGATTACAAGCATATACTCTTGCTTTATTTATTTATTTGTTTGCTTGTGTGCTTGGTCATAGTTTTCTGTTTGTAATTTAATTTATTGATTCATTGGCTTGTTTGTTTGCTTAGTGGTCATAGTTTTTGTAAATGTATTTATTTATGTATTGCGTATATATATGTGGTTTACTTTTGTTCTATTTTTGTTTCGTTGGTTGTTTTATTTTTTTAAATATATTGTTTATTGTTCATAGTTTTCTTTTTGTAAATTAATTTAATTGTTGTTCATAATTTTCATTTTGTGCATTTTGTTTATTGCTCATAGTTTTGTAATTTAATATATTTCTTCATTTATTTGCTTGTTTGTTATAGTTTAATTGATTTCTTTGCTTGGTTTCTTGTTTATTTCATTTGTTTGATAGTAACACTTTATTTTACGGTTTCTTAACTAGCTGCTTATTAGCATGAATATTACTAGAATATTAGTCATTTATTAGTACTAATTAAGCACATATTAATGCCTTATTCTACATGACCTTATTCTACATCCCTAATCCTACCCAGTACCTAAACTTAACAACTACCTTACTAACTATTAATATGCAGCAAATTAGGCATTTATTGAGGGAAAAGTCATAGTTATAGTGAATAAGTGTACCCTATTCTAAAGTGTTCCAATAGTTTTTTGTGAATTTATTTATGCATTGCATTTATTTTTATGTAAATGTGTTCTATTTTTATGTTTGTTTGTTTGGTTTCTTTTTGTAAATATATCTATTTGTTTGTTGTTCATAATTTTCTTTTGTTAAATTTTTTTTCTTTGTTTGTTTGTTCATTGTTCACAGTTTTCTCTTTGGAATTTAATGTATTTATTAATTTTATTTGCTTGTTTGTTTATAGTTTTCTTATTGCATATTTGATTGTTTTATTTTGGAATTGTATTTATTTGTTTGCCTGCTTTTTGTTTTGTTTAATGTTTATAGATAGCCTATTTATTTATTTATTTATAGTTTTCTGTTTGTAATTTTATTTATTTATTATTTGTTTGTTTATTGTTCATAGTTTTCTTTTGTAATTTATTTATTGATTTCTTTTCTAGCTTTTTGTTTGCTTTTTTGTGTAACGTTCATAGCTTGTTTATTTATTTATTTATTTATTTGCTTATAGTTTTTTGTTTGTAATTTAATTAATTAATTTATGTATTTATTTGTTTGTTTGTTTGTTTGTTTATTGGTAATAGTTTCCTTGTGAATTTATTTATGCATTGCATTTATTTTATGTACTTTTGGTCTATTTCATTTGTTTGTTTGTTTGATTGTTTGGTTGGTTGGTTGGTTGGTTGGTTGGTTGTGGTTAAAGTTTTCTTTTTGTAATTATATTGTTTATTGTTCTTAGTTTTCTTTTTGTAAATGTATTTATTTGTTTGTTGTTCATAATTTTCTTTTTGTTAATTCATAGTATGTTCATATTTTTATTTTGTCATTTTATTTATTTGTTTACTTGCTTGCTTTTTTTTTGTTTTAATGTTCATAGCTTGTTTGTTTGTTTGGCCATAGTCTTCTGTTTGTAATTTTGTTTGTTTGTTTATTTATAATAGGTTTTTGTTTGTTTTGTTTTAGATAAATAGCTTATTTATTTATTTATTTATTTATGCATTAATTAAATTGGTTCATTTGTTTATTAATAATATTATTGTTTGTTTAATGTTCATAGCTTGCTTATTTATTTATGCATTTGTTTGTTTGTTTGGCCACAGTTTTCTGTTTGTAATTTATTTTTTATTTTTATTTTTTTGTTTGTTTGTTTATTGATCTTTTTTGTGAATTTATTTATTTATATATTGCATATGTATTTGTATGTACTTTTGATCTATTTTTATTTGTTTGTTTGGTTGCTTGTTGTTCATAGTTTTGTACATATTTTTTTTTTATTGTTCATAGTAAGGTTTATTGTTCTTTTTGTAATTTGTAATGTTTGTTGTTCAGTTTTCTTTTTGTAATTTCCTTTTTTCATATTTGTTTGTTCATGGTGTATTCTATAATTGTATTTTTATTTCTTTTTTGTTCAGATTACATGACTTTTTATTTTATTTTATTTTATTTTATTTTATGTTATGTTATGTTATTTTATTTTATTTTGTTTTGTTTTGTTTTGTTTTGTTTTGTTTTGTAGTAATGTACGTAGTAACCTACAACTCACCACTGGATAAACTACTGGTAAAATGATCATTTTGATAATGGTCATTGGGTAAAAAAAAAAAAAAAGGTAATTTTCCCAACTTTTTGTGGGAATTCAAAACTTTCTTGCTCACTCCCATCGCTTCTCTATCTTTTTGTCAGTGTAGAAGGGTGAAGTGTCTTTGTTATGCAGATGGTGAGCAGCAACAGTCCTGTGAACGTTACAACTAAACTTAGACTGCTATATTATACACCAGCCTACAGGTAATCTCTCCCATCCTGTCCTGTTTGTTTGCTAACTGAATTACATATTTTGTATATACTGTATATTTGTACATGTTAGACATTTCAGCACCCCCTCGTCCCTCGTTCCCCCTCCCCCTCCACAGTTTCATGGCCAGCAGAAGTCCTGTGTCACTGTTTCAGAGCAGCTGCTCTTTACTAAGCAGATGTAATCAGAGATTTGGAGTGTCTGTCGTTCTCAGTTCGTCTGCAGTCTAGCACACAGCTCTGTTATGATCAATGTGCTTTTCTTTTTTAATACAGGCTCATTCTCATCAAATTGGATTCCATTGTGACTCCTCCCTCTCTCCCTCTGTCTCTCTTTTTTCTGATACGGCTCGCTCAATCGGATGAGTTAGTTGTGGAAGACACCAGCCCATGGGAGCTGTGTGGAGTGGAAGCAGCTTAGTAAATCACAGAGCTCTCTGTGCATCAGACATACAAAGAGAGCGGGAAACTGTGATCATTTGAGGTGTCTAAAGCAATGTAGAAGATCTGGATTATACAAACTGCAAGAGATGAACAGATCAGGACTATGAGGTGAGTGTGTGTTTCACTGTGTTTATGTTGCTATACTTGGGGACAGAAGTATCCACACTCACAAGTTCGTGGACAAAACTGGACATAGTAGAAGAAGTGGTTCTTACGTGAAATGGTTTACGGTTATTCTGAAAATGCAAATACCTTCAGGACTTGGGTTAGGGTTTGAGTTAAGGTTAGTCTGTTACTCAGGGTTATAATTAAGACTTAATTAACTTAAAAAAAAAGTTAAAAATTTGATGTGTGTTATATCCTTTATAGTCAATATAATTTTATATGTCTATATTCTGTACCATTCAAAAATTTGAGGTTTGTACAATCTAAAAATGCTGGATTGTTTTACCCCACTTTGGGTCAAATATATACTAACCCAACCTGTTGGGTTAGTCCATATTTATGGAAGCCAGTGAATAAAAAAAAAATAAAAAAAGAAGGTTATTGTGACTTTTTATCCCACAATTGGGACTTTTTTATCAGAATTGTGAGATATAAACTTGCAATTGCGAGTTATAAAGTCAGAATTGCATGATATGAACTCGAAATTGTGAGAAAAAGTCAGAATTGTGAGATAAAAAGTCAGAATTGTGTGATATGAACTCCCAATTGAGAATTAAGTTAGAATTGTGAGATATAAACTTGCAATTCTATGAACATATCATTCTTTTTCTCCTCAGAACTGGACTTTATAACTTGCAATTGTAAGTTTATATCTCACAATTCTGAGAAAAGTCTGAATTGCAACATACAAACTCACAATTGCAAGAAAAATAGTCAGAATTGTGAGTTTATAACACGCAATTCTGACTTTATAACTCTACGTTTATATCTCACAACTCGGAGAAAAAAAAAGTTAGAATTGCAAGATCACAATGGAGAGTTTGTATCTCGTAATTCTGACTTTATTTCTCACAATTTTTAACTCATATTCCGCAATTCTGACTTTATATCTCACAATTCTGAGAGAAAAAAAATCTGAATTGCGAGTTTATATGACGCAGTTGTGAGGGAAAAAAGTTCGAACTGTGAGATAAAAGGTCGATAAAATGGGCTTCCATACATATTTGACCCAAAGTTGGGCTAAAACAACCTAGCTTTTTTTTTATTTTTTTTGAGTGTATTGTTTTTTTTTTATGTTTTTGAAAAGTAGTTTCTTATGCTCACCAAGGCTGCCTTTATTTGATTAAAAATGAATAAATAAAATTGTGAAATATTATTACAGTTTAAAATGTAAATGTTCAATTCAACTATTTTCTATTTAATGTTTTAAAATGTAATTTATTTTTGTGACGCCAAAGCTGAATTTTCAGCAGCAATCACTCCCATCTTTAGTGTCAGTTCTTCATGTTATTATCAATGTTTTTTTTATTTCTTCAGGTTTCTTTGAAATAGATATGCAATATTAAAATCATCAGTTTGATGCATAATGTATTAATTTCTTTTAAAACCTTTAGATGTCCTTATATGAAAAAACGCAATAAAATAAAACAAATAACTTTTTTTTTTTTTTTTTTTTAGGTTTCTTTTAGGGATATGGTTATGGTCAGAATTGCAAGTTTATATCATGCAATTCTGACTTTATAACTCACATTTACGAGGTTATATTTTACAATTTTGTAAAAAAAAGGTCTGAATTACAAGTTTATATCATGCAATTCTTAAAAGTTTATATCATGCGAAAGGCAAAAAAAGTCTGAATTGTGAGATAAAAAAGTTGCAATAACCTTTTTTTTATTTATCTTTTATTCAGTGGTGGAAATGGCCTTCCATACCATTTAGATAGCTTTCCTTTTCACTATTCATTTTTAGAATTTTGATAAGATTTTTGGCTGAATTTGGGTGGTTGAGTTTTGTGGAAGCACTGTGATGTTTGTCCTGTCTGAGGGGTCCTCAGGTCACCCCTCCATATGCTGACAGTGTCCACAGGGACAATAAGTGAATGCAAGCAGAGCTTAGCTTAGCCCTATTTGTCTTTAGTTGGTTAGGTATGACAAGTATAAATAATATATCTCATATTTAATTATATTCTTTGAGTCCTTATGGCTGCTGACCTTCATTAATAACAGTATTAAGATGTAAAATAGTATATTGTCTTGACTGCTGGCGCAAATTGAACGTGTTGACGTGCTACCTGTTACTTTTCTCATCGCTGGTCAGACCACACCAGTCACAGTGGTTTATGATTACAAATTCTCACTTTATAGTCTCTTCTATGTTAGATTTGCATTGATTCACATACTGTACCTTTAGTGAAAAACAGCAACATTTTGGTGTTTCGTATCCGTAAACATTAAACATGAAATCAGCTATATTTGATGAAAGAATTGTGAGCAACTAAGATATGCTAATGTCTAGCAGTTGTTATTACATTGGTGTCGACAGAGGCGGTGTGTTTTGTTTATGCTCATTAAGCCGCTGCGTACTAACAGCGTTCTCTCTCTGGAGCGTAATGTTTCCTCTGGACCGCAGCGCTGATGGGAGCAACTGTATGGTGGAGACAAACAGTATTAAAGTTTGCAAATGATTCAAGACTAGTTCTCTGTTTTATGGTTTTCTAGCACCTCAGATGAACAGTCTGTAAACAGTTGAAACTGCTGACACTGCATTAATAGGTAGCAGTTCAAACTGTGTTATAGAACATAATTTCTCTAGATAATATACTACATTCAAAATGGATTGAAGAGTGATGAGCACATTTAGCAGCAGCGTGTACCTGGTTTAAGAGTGTGTCACTAAATATTCAGCCTCCACGCAGAGGAAATGCTCTCAGAATGCAGCATTCTGGTGTACTAAAGTAGGTCAGGAGTAATTGTGCGTGTGGTATCACGGGTGGTGGTGGTAGAAAGGCAATATCAGTGAGTGATGGTTTCTACACATGCCTTCAAACTGAAAATCTGGAGGGCCTGGAACAAATCCACCACATTAACCTGATTTAGAGGGTCGCTTGCAACTAATGCAAGCCTCTTTTTTCAGGTCTCACACTCTCTCATTTGCTTTCCACATCGTCACATAAACAGTGTGAGTATAGCTGTCAAATCGTTCATCGTGATGATCATATAACATTTGGATGTGTGTATGTTTGAGTGGAACATCTCAACAGGGTCAGTGGATATTCAATACTGTATACTACTACCAAAAAATAAATAAATACTGCATACTACTACCAAATATATATATAAACTGGCTCTTTTTAGTCGGTTTTCATCTACTTGGCTTTTTACTGATAAATATGTGTGTGACAAAGTAAAAATGCCTTGAAAAAAAATTGGTAAATTATCGGTCTGCAGTTTCCATCCAACTGACCTTTTGCATAATGGCTGATGCAATTACATCATTCTTTAAAAAAATAAATTGTCATATTAGTTATGGTGTATTGCAATAGAAATCCACATAATTTTGTAAACAACATAATTTCTGTATCTTTCACATCCTCAGTTACTGAGAAACAGCACTTTAATGGGAACAGCATGTGTACTTCTGTCATACGACACCACATTTATTTGCTTTAAATGCTTTTTTTTCTTGATTTTAAAGTAGATTAAAAAGATTAAAAGAAACAAAAGACTGTGCGAACACGTAGCAATTTTTATAAGTCATATTTTTAACATTTATTTTAAATAATTTGTTAATATATATATATATATATATATATATATATTTTATTTATTTATTACATGTCCTTCAGCTATATTGGTCAACGTTTTGAGACACTACACCTATTTTTAAACCTCAACTGTGGTCTCATCTTCATATTATGATCTGTAGATTTTTATTCCTTCTGGAGCATCAGTGAGTGTTTGAACCTTCTGTAATAGTTGCATATGAGTCCCTAAGTTGTCCTCAATGTGAAAAGATGGATCTCAAAATCATACAGTCATTGTTGGAAGGGCTCCAAATACACAAAAATGCTGAAAAACCACAAAATTTGTGGGACCTGAAGGATTTTTCTGAAGGACAGCAGGCAGTTTAACTGTTCAGGAAAAAAGGGGACTTATGAAAAAACTATCACTAAAAATAAATAAATAAATAAATAAAACAGCTGTGGATCATTCAGGTAACAACACAGTATTAAGAATCAAATCTAAGTAAACTTTTAAACAGGGTCTTTTTATATATATATAAATTCTACTACAAATATTTTTTTTGCTCTTCTGAACTGTAAATGCCTTTTATCCCTCTTGTTTTGATAAAATAATTAACATTTTGCAGATTCTGCAAGGTGTATGTAAACTTTTGACTTCAACTGTATATATGTTTTTGCACCATTTTTTACAATGTTTTACATTTTGTCTCTTAAATTACTTTTTTAAATTTATAGTTAATAATGATGTCTTCAAAATATAATGTTAAATGACTATAATTACAACTTAATGCACAAAAATGTAACAGAAGTTGCTAATGTTGGGCTTGAAATTCACATCTTAAAGGGATAGTTCATCCAAAAATGAAAATTCTGTCATTAATTACTCATTCTCATGTCATTCAAAACCCATAAGACTTTTGTTCGTCTTCGGAACACAAATTAAGATATCTGTGAGCTTTCTGACCCTGCGTAGTTTTTGGAACAGCATGAGGGTGAGTAATTAATGACAACATTTTCATTTGTGGGTGAACTATCCCTTTAAGGAAAATAACTGTTATCACTCATGTGTGCAAACAATATCTTGTGGACAGAGACAATCATCTTATTAGTATTTTCCCCCCGTTTCACAATACCTTTTCTCCTCCATCTCTGTATCAGCTAAGGCATCTGAGACGCCATGACAGTCTAATCGAATTCTCTCCCTCCTCCCTGCAATCGCCTGTGGAGGAATATGTTTCTCTGAAGTTATCAGAAGACTGATATCTTCCTCTCTTTCTCCAAGCCATTTTCTTTCACATCTTTCCTCAGTAATCCATAAACAGCGGCTGTTTGGAGACCTGTTGTTAGTTTAGACTTTAACTCATGTTTACAGTCTGGGCTTGTTTTCCCTGGTCAACTGTTGAGTTGTTTTTCAATAATGGTATATTTATGGTATCTTTTGGATAAAGTGTCTGCACAATGAATACACGTAAAGTGTAATTGTATTAACATAATTCAAGCAGAGAGCTTAGAACAGACTAAGGGTCTCTGCTTTCTCTCTTTCTTTCTGAAATGGTCAGAAAGCAGAGATTGAGTGATGGATGGATACTCAAGAGATTACAAACTTGAGAGAAATATGAGGATTTTCTTACAGATTATGCTAGCTGAAGGAGGGAAATGTGCAGCTTAATTGCTCTGAATTAGCATTTTGTATCTGAGAAATGGGTTTAAACTGATAGTGCGATCAGAAAAAAATGTTTGCAATCTTGAGAATGCTTCAGGAGTTTGGCCATTTGTTACATTCCTGACATGGCACACACAGATACATTCACAGAGGCACAGTAATAAGCCCTGCTTGGGCTGCTTTCTATTATTGGGCTCCTGGGTTGAGTAGATCGGCTTACTCTGTTTCCTGTTGGGCTCCTGGTGCATTTCCAAACTTACAGATCCATCTCAGCTTCTTTCAGTCAGTCCTTTCAGTCAGCAGATGATTGGACAGCAGGGTAAATGCAAGCAACAATTCATTTTGAGCATCATAGTATAGTAAAAACTTCATCAGTACCATTTATACTATTAATATAGTTTAAAAAAAAATTAATATGCTTGTACAAGGATGTGTTTCTAAAAGGACATTAACAGACATATACAAGCAGACTTACAGTTGAAGTCAAAAGTTTACATACACCTTGCAGAATCTGCACAATGTTAATTATTTTACCAAAATAAGAGGGATCATACAAAATGCATGTTATTTTTTATTTAGTACTGACCTGAATAAGAATAAGGTGTTTACATACAGTGCTCCAGGGAAACACAATGCATTAAGAGCCGGAGTCAGGGAAAATGTAACTTATTTTGTCTTCTGGGAAAGATGTAAGTATCTTCTGTAGTTCTGAAGGGCAGCACTAAATGAAAAAATATGATATTTAGGCAAAATAAGAAAAATGTACACATCTTCATTCTGTTCAAGAGTTTTCACCCCCAGGCTCTTAATGCATCGTGTTTTCTGCATCGTTTTTCCTTCTGGAGCATCAGTGAGCATTTGAACTTTCAGTAATAGTTGCATGTGAGTCCCTCTCATTGTCCTCACTGTGAAAAGATGGATCTCAAAATCACGCAGTCATTGTTGGAAAGGGTTCAAATACACAAAAATGCTGAAAAATCAAAGAATTTATGGGACCGAAGGATTTTTCTTAAGAACCCTGGGTAGTTTAACTGCTCAGGACAAACAAGGGACTCTCACCTAACCAACTATCACCAAAAAAAAAATAAAAATAAACAAAAACAACCACAACAACAACAACAATAACAACAAAAAACAGCTGTGGATCATTCAGGTAAAAACAAGAATCAAGCATATGTAAACTTTTGAAGGGGGTCATTTTTATAAATGTAACATTATTTTCTCTTGTTTTCTCTTATTCTTTCTTTTTTTATATCTAAACATCTTTTATGTGAAATATCGTATTCATGTCAGTACTAAATAAAAATAAACATTTTGTATGATCCCCTTATTTTGGTAAAACAATTAACATTGTGCAGATTCTGAAAGGAGGATGTAAACTTTTGACCTCAACTGTATATAACTAATATGGTTTCCATTACAACAAATTATGAGTTTAAAACATATTCTTTATTTTAAGATATAGGCTATATGGAGATGTGAAAATGTATTGCATAGCAGGAATGACCTTGATATTGATATTACAGTCTATGCCTATAGGCCAACTTTTAATATAAAGGGACACAAATATAAAAACTTTCAAATATTTTGAAAGTTTTTTGCCTGTACAATAATAGTCTGTGGTCTAATGTTGTTTGCTTCCCAACATTCAACTTAAAAATATCTAAAAGTTTGGAACAACATGAGGGTGAGTAAATTTGACTGAATTTTAATTTTGTGTAAAAATATCTCTTTAAATACAGAAGATTCATATTCTGAAAGCACATGTTGTTAGTCAAGGAGGCAGAGATATGTGTAAAAAAGCAGATTTCAGCTCCTCCAGAAGGTATGAGAGGATGGTCTCGGTTCACCTGTTCCTGGCAGGCGATAGGTGGCCTTGCTAACTCTATTTCCAATTCCAGGCTATAATTGGTGACTGTCTTGGCTGGGTAACAGTGTCAGGACTGACGTCTGGGCCCGTCTGGACATGCAGAGAGACTGAGAGAGGGTCATGTTTGTGTCAGGAGTGAAACAAGTTACTGAGTGTTGCATTAGGAGATACTTTTATCCACAGTGACGTACAGTACACATTACAAAGACAGTCTAGTTTAGCTCAAAATATGACACTTATTCAGAGACAGACTTTATTGAGTAACCAGACTTTTGACTGTTGGCATAACATCCAGGCCCTGGTATTAGTCACATGTGTAGAGCTCTTTACAGAAAATAAAAAAAATCTGTTGAAGAAGGAACCTACTTTTAGGTATTTTTTTGTGGAAATTACTAAATTAGTTGTGATTTGCATGAAGCTGTTTGGAAAGTTCTGGGTGCCAACGGGAGAGGTGTGTACAGTATGTGAGTGTGTGTGTGTGTGTGTGTGTGTAGAGGAGCTCTGGGAGCAGCTGGCAGGCTCTCGGGGCTTGGAATGGTATGCAACTATGGGCAGGTGCGCAGAGCAGATTGGCAGAAGTATCCTGCATCAGTGATTGTACACAGACGGTCCACAGAGCAGACAGCCCCCACACACACCCACATACATGCACACAGTTACAGCAACTTCATTTGTTTACACTTCTAGCAGTAAAACAATACCTGTAATATACACTACTGTTCATAGGGAACCCCGGGTATTAAGAACTGTTTGGCTAAATATTACATAAATAATGTCTTTTACTTAAATATATAGTAGAAAATCATGAAAGATTAACATTATTTTTAAAAAATCCACATCGTTTTATACATATTTTGGACTATGGGGGCGTCATTATTTGAATGATCTGAAATGGTTGCACTCTGAGAGCTACTGGCGTTACCTGTTGCTATTTTTACTGTGACACAACTCTGAAAATAAAATACTGATACGATGACTACAGCTACTGAAAGAGCTTGCAGGTAGTGATGGATATAAGCATAGGCTTAAACCAAATGCCGTACCATCGTTTTTTCCCCACAAGGAGTCTAAATGCCCCTGGATATTGAATGAAATCCACTCTGAGAAACTCCTTCAGTGTCTGCGGCGTCATGACAAGCGTCAGCATATTTACATCCTGCCAGGATGGCATCTAGCGTTTCTTGTCTCTGCCATTTGTAAGCTCATTGCCATTTGTCTCTGCCATTTGAATAGCCTCAAAAGCATCAGGGGTAAAGTGGAGAAAACAAAGACGTGAGTCTTTAGGAAGTTTTATTCGTCCACAGGCATCTTCCTGTCTTTTTGTCCCCTTCTTGTTGCTAGGAAAGCAGTGAAGACTTACATCACGTCTCTTGTTGGCCTTTGACTGAAAATTACAACCAAAAGCTGCACAATGTGTCATCATATCAGTATTTTATTTTCCAAGTAGGTCACCGAGTGCAACCATTTCACATCACCAAAATAATGGCTCCCCCATAGTCATGTGGATTTTTATATAACGTACATCTTTCATGGGTTTTCTACTACATATTTTAGTAAGAGACATCATTTACGTTATATTAAGCCATACAAGTCTTAATAACCGGGGATAATATTCCTTTTAAAAGTTTGAGGTCAGTAAGTTAAGGATGACCATATGTCCTCCTTTTCCTGGACATGCCCTGACTGGCATGTCCTGACATTGTTTTTCTTACTGACATGCTCCTCTCTACAATCCTCAGACATTATATCTACACAGTAAATGTACTCAAATTTATTTTGGTTTTACTGCTCTCTGTAGATCCCACCTACTTGTATACAATGATTGGTAGATTAGGCACAATGTCTGCTTGCTATTGGTCAAACTACTTGACAACAATATCAAAACCCAGACATTTTAGGCAATTTAAAAATCCTGACCTGAACATGCCCAGTAAAACAGGTACATATGGTGCAAAAAGTCTTCAAAGTCTTTGAAGGCTGCATACGTCATTGGGACAATCTCATTTAAGAAAAGTAACCGTTAAATTGTGAAGTAAAAAGAAATTACAGTATTTTACACCTCACAAGTAACAACAGTCCATTTTATTACCATCACTTTTCTTAAATAAGACAACCTTGATAACTTATGCATCCTACAAATGCGACCTCCAGAGGATGCAGCCTCCGAATTGAGACGCAGCTAATGTGCGTGCTTTGGTCTGATTGAGATGCTCACAGAGACATAGTTTTTATGATTTTTGTAAAGAATGGCTTAATTATAGAGGTCTCTAGGATATAAGAAAGTGTTTTAACATTAAAAAATACATGCTTCAACTTTAAATTAAACATAACAGAGTACGCCATTAAGTCTCATGAGTGATGCAAGAATAACCTCTGAGCATTACATCTTTTTCTCTGGGTACTTGTCTCAGGCTTAAATCAATTTCATTTTTAAGATAATAAGGTACATATTCCAGCTCACTGCAGCGTCTCTCTTGAGTTTAGTGATGGTTGGAGGAACGATGGGAATGGACAGAAAAAAAAGTGAGAGAAATTCAGAATGCCAGATGATGGTGGAATGAGAGGACAGCAGAGCTCTGGAAATGAGCTGAAGATGGAATATGTAATGAGAGAAAAGATGAAGAGAACAGCTCACGTCAGCTCTTAGAACTTACAGCAATGTGGGTGAAAGAGAAATATGAAGAACAAAGACACAAGGAATATGTTTGTGTGTGTGTGTGTATGTGTGTGTGAATGAAACAGATGGGTAGAGAGCAGAAGAGCCATATCTGACTGGATAAAGGGGGGATCAGGAGATTTGGGATGCGTCTGTCTTCTATACATGTTCATTGCATGTTGTGATCTGGCCAGGTCTGTGCGGCTCAACTGGAGAAGACCACTCGAGCCCAACACACATGCAGAGCAATGAACATTCACTGCTATGAAAGAACAGATGGTTAGTGGAAAGATAGTGACACAAAAGGCACAATCATATTCATATATTGTTTCTAGAGTCTTGCTCTTTCGTTCCCTTCATCTGTTTCTCCTTCTCTCTCACGCTCTCCAGGTGAGTGACATGTTAGATGTTATTCAGGCAATCAAACATTAAAGGAGTCACTCACCCATAAATGAAACAAAAGTCATTATTTACTCACCCTCAGGTCATTGTAAACCCATATGTTATTTCATTTCAACAGCAGACTGTTTTCATTCCCAATGCATCAAATAATGCAGTTTGTGTGTTTACCTGATGTGTGTTTCAATGCTTTCAGAAACCTGCCTTCAGGTTTCAATAGACTGAATTGAAGAACCTTTTTAGAATCTAAATGACCCCACCACTAAACTATTAAGAATAAATAAATAGATAAATAAATAAAATGGCAAGATCTTTTTGCTATGTGTTTTATTAGGGGCCAAGAATCAAAGATGCTTTAGTGTATTGTTGTGAATCTTATAGAATCGCTTGCGAGAAAGTTATGAAATTTGGCACACGGAGACAGGACAGTCTCATCATTAACCACAGCAAATTCGGAGTTTCTAACTCAAACTCTCTAGCGCCACCAACCGGCCAAATTTGCACTCATGTTTCTGCTAATAACTTTTGAACCATAAGGTCTAAAGCAAATTCATTTTCCTCTGATTCCTTGGTTCACATAAAGTTGGATGAATACCAAAAATTAAGTTATATCATCAAGGTGTTATTTATCGTATTTTATTTTATTTTATTTTTGCCATTTTTAATTTTCCAAAAAAAAAAAAAAAAAAAAAAAAACCTAGTTACAGTTCCAATTTTCACCAAAATTGGATTAGATCATTTTCAGAGCATTCCACCAAATAGTTATCAAAAATTGTATGTCAAACTATTTTCATAAAGCGTGTTAACAATTTTGATGAAGTTTGTGCAAAAATGAACATGGGGCTATATGTCCACAATGCTTTAGCAGATTCTGACCAAACTTGGTAAGTGTTATAACAAGCATGACCTGAGGGCACATGAATTGTTTTGGCACAGTGCCACCTACTGTTCAAAAAATATAAAAATGTATATTTTTGTTTATGTTTTCTTAACAGTTTGACCAGAAATCACAAGAGTGATCTCATTAGATTCAGAGTAGCATACCAATCAAACAATACCAAATTTTCCTATGTCAGCCATTTAGGGTGTGGACCATTTCAAATTTTGTAGTAAAAAGCACTTTAACATATTGTTATGAATCTTCTGAATCTTATAGATTTACTTTCAAGAAAGTTATGATATTTGGCACTTAAATAGAGGACAGTCTCATCATTAACCACAGCAAATTTTTGGTCTCTAACTCAGACTCTTCAGTGCCACTAAACAGCTAAATTTGCACTCATGTTTCTGCTAATAACTGTAAGGTCCAAAAGCAAACATTTTTTCCCCCTGATTCCTTGGTTCATACTAAGTTGAGTGAATACCAAAAATGAATTTCTATCGTCATGGTTTTTTTGCAATTTTGAATTTTCCAATCATGTTCAGAGCATTCTGGCAAAAAGTTATCAAAGGCTTTTTGATATATTGAACCATTTTTATAAAGTGGATTAACGATTTTGAAGAAGTTTGTGCAAAATTGGACATGAGACTATATCTCCACAACGCTTTAGCAGATTCTGACCAAACTTGGTATGTGTTATAACAAGCATGACCTGAGGGGACATGAATAGTTTCGGCACAGTGCCACCTACTGGTCAAAATATATAAAATATGTATATTTTTATGTTTTCTGAACAGTTTGACAAAAATCATAGTGATAGTGATCTCGTTAGATTTGGAGTAGCATTCTAAATCAAACAATACTAAATTTTCCAATGTCAGCCATTTTGAGCATGGACCAATTTTGTAGTAAAATGCTATATTTTTCTAACACTTCAACGTATTGTTACGAATCTTATGAATCTAATAGAATCGCTTGCAAGAAAGTTATGAAATTTGAACTTTCCAAAAACCTGCTTTTTCGAACTTGACCTCAACGGTTTGTCCAATTTTCACCAATTTTGGCTCAGATCATGTTCAGTGCATTCTGGCAAAAAGTTTTCAAAAGCGTTTTGATATATCAAACCATTTTCGTAAAGTGTGTTAACATGATACTATATCTCCACAACGTTTTAGTAGGCCAAACGTGGTATGTGTTATAACAAGCATGACCTGAGGGCACATGAAATGTTTTGGCACAAAACATATATTTTTGTTCATGTTTTCTGAACAGTTTGACCAAATATCATATGAGTGATCTAGTTAGATTCAGAGTAGCATACCAAATCAAACAATACCAAATTTTCCTATGTCATTTTAAGCATGGACCATTTCAAATTTTGTAGTAAAATGCTATATTTTTCAAACACTTTTAATGTATTTGTTATGAATCTCATGAATCTTATAGAATTGCTTGCAAGACAGTTATAAAATGTGAAACATGAATAGAGGCCTCATGATTAACCACAACAAATTTGGAGTCTCTAACTCAAACTCTCTAGTGCCACCAACACCAACAAATTTTTAATTTCTATGGTCAAGATTTTTTGCAATTTTGAATTTTCCTAAATTTTTATTTTTTCAAACTTGTCTTAGACAGTTTGTCCAATTTTCACCAAAATTGGCTAAGGTCATCTTCAGAGCATTCTGGCAAAAAGTTATCCAGAGTTTTTTGTAACTATTTAGTAAAGCACGAATTTGGCGAAAAGGACATGATGCTATATTTCCGCAATGCTTTTGTGGATTCTGACTGAACTTGATGTGTGTTATAACAAGCGTGACCTCAGGGCACCTAAGTAGTTTCGGCACAGCACTACCTGCTGGTCAAAAGATATAAACTATTGACATTTCTGCTTATAACTTCTGACCAGTTTGGCCAAAGGCCAAAAGATTTAAAATGGCATGCTGAATGCCTGAACAGTATTTATTTTCCTATGTTGGCTTTTTGGGCATCGGCCAATTTGAGTTTTGTAATAAAATTCTGTGTCACTGAATGGAGAGCTACCATATGATTCATACCACAACATATCTAGTCATAAAGGTATACCCCTGCCCTGCATGTAATTTCATGGAATTAATATTAATGTTGTAATCCCAAAGACTTTCCAATGAATAACTTTTAATTATTAAGTTTGTTCCTTACATAATGCTATAATATACCTGGAATATAGCGCATGAGTTGAATTGAATATACATATACTTTTATTGCTCTTTTTTGTATGTGCTATATGACTCACAGGAATAAAATATCCTATTCCTGTAGAACAGCTTTATCCTCAGAAAATGAGTTTCAGTGCGACAGAACTATCACTCTTCTCTTGTCATCTTATTCAGAGGGGGGATTTTGAAGAGATTGTAAGAATTTGTCTATGATCGCCCTCTCAATCTCGCCGCTTTTCAAAAAAGTACTGTAGCTAGAGTTTCTAATCTTCATGATGTGAAATGAAGTCCTCTCACCCTGTAGTGACATTTAATCTCATTGGTCAGTGAACTATCTGGTAATATAAAATGCATTAGCACGCTTGGAGAAAGTCTGTCATAATATGATGGAATATCCTTTTAGACCTGAAACAATAACAGAGATCTACGCTCACCTTTTCCAGTGCCGTCCCATGCGCAGCCATAACAAAAACAGCAGAGAAATCAATCCTGTCACATAACAGCGGGGCCAGAGATCAATGCATTCGCATGGGAGGGAGCGTGTCACTGCAACAAATCACAACACAAACCCTTATCGCACATCAGACACTGACAAGGAACGAGAGATGCTGGGAATTATATGATGAATGTGCTGATTAGATTTTATCGAGCTGCTTTTCACATACACTTACATTTGATGTGTGGCATTCACACATATTTTATTACTGGGTTCACATGTGTTGCTTGTTGTAGTACCTACTGTGAAACTACTGTGCATTTTTAGCTGTTATTCACGAGTTCGCCTGCCCATCCAGTCCTGATGGGCAATGGTAAACAAACTTGGGTTGCTGTCCTTAATGGAGGCTCGAACCAGAGGCTCGGCTTGAGCGCAGAGTTCGACCCCGCCCATTGCGATATTATCTAGAGGGAGAATAACAGAACCAGAGGAGGAGAAGGGGAGGTGGAGGGATGCCGGAAGAACGGAAGCTGGGACAGTGCAATGAGAGCTGCTTATATAGGCTTGTAATGATGATTGACAGGACTGAATAATTAGGCTCCTCCCGAACCTACGTTTGGAACTTCATTTCACAAGTTCGCCTGCCCATCCAGTCCTGATGGGCAATGGTAAACAAACTTGTCTTGCTGTCCTTAATGGAGGCACGAACCAGAGGCTCGGCTTGAGCGCAGAGTTCGACCCCCCAAAAAGTGCTTACAAGAGACAGCAAGCCGGGCAATCAACTGCGAGTAGTTTTGTGATACGAGTAGAGAAAACCTTTATTGATTCAATCTCTCCCCCCCAAGAATGTGCAGAATACATTTCCCTGTTGCTGCATTAGGGCAATATAAGGCAGGTGAAGGGCTAACAACTGAGATCGCTCCTGTAGGAGGGGGGTGGGAAAGCACTGCTGCGGCAGTGACATAAAGTAACATTTTCATTGGAAGAGAAATCTCTGCTCTAGCAAAATTGGAAGAAAATTTATATATGAAGATTAGTCAGGGCGCAGCAAGGGTGCTGCACAAAATCACTGCTGCGGCAGTGAGAAGTGAAATTTAGCATGACATCAGCTGCAAGGGAAGTGGGAGAGGTTATTGCTGTGGGCGTGAGAAAGAGTTTTAGTATACCTGCTCTTAGACCGGTGGAGGAAATCACTGCTGTGGCAGTGAGAAAAGGAGGTTAGTATGACGTCTGCTGCAAGAGAGGTGGGGATGTCATTGCTGCGGAGGTGAGAAATAGTGTTTAGAATGGAAACTCCTCCAAGACCAGTGGAAGAAATACTGACCCCTAGACATCTGCTGAGACCGGTGGAAGAATTCACTGCTGCGGCAGTGAGCAAAAGAGTTTGGTGTGACGTCTGCTGAGGCCAGTGTGAAAATTCACTGCTGTGGCAGTGAACAATAAAGTTTGGTATGACGTCTGCTAAGGCCAGTGGGAGAATTCACTGCTGGGCAAATCTGCGGGACATCGTTGACGAGCTCTATTTCCCTTTTTGAAAGCTAAAAGTGGAGCCAGATTAAGCGTGACTTTGCAGAGCGTTGTTAGCTGAAGAAATGCGGGAGTTCATCGGGCTGGGAGGCTGGAAGGGTATGCCGGAAGAACGGAAGCTGGGACGGTGCAATGAGAGCTGCTTATATAGGCTTGTAATGATGATTGACAGGACTGAATGATTAGGCTCCTCCCGAACCTACGTTTGGAACTTCATTTATTTATATGGGTTGTATCATCCTGACTCATGTCACTGAAATCACAAACTCCTTTAGAAATGATTGACTTTTTGTCACTTTGTCTTTGCGTAAGAGCTGACACAAACCTAAACTGACAGAGCCAGAAATATCTGTTTTCATGACAAACCTAGAGCTTGTCCAATCATAGTGCCTTAAAGGCTTCATCTTCTCATTAAAATGCTGACAGCAAGCCAATGTTCCCCCAGTCATATATCAGTGTTCTGGTGTTTAATGACAGAAATGGGTTTTTGATAGGTGATGCGGTGCATTTTGCAGACTACTGATGCGGCAAAACAGCTTGCTGCAGAATTCTGTTTGTCACGAATGAGTGAACAGAGAGTTTTCATTTGGCCATTAACCTGCTTCAGTACCCATATACAAAATATAGGCTATCATAAATAATCATAAAATAATCATTATTGATTCTTGACTGTGGAACACCAATGAAGGAGAGAAGCTTTTCTAGCAACAAGCTGCTTTATCAGTAAAATTTTTGTATGCGTTTTGTTTTCATCAAAATTCATCATACACAGAATGTGACGGTGGCTCTAAATTGTCAAAACACCTCTCAGAATGCTTGCAACAGATGCAAAAAATGCAGAAAATTGAACACAATCTGATTTTTTTTTGTCATGGTATTCTTGTAAACGTGTGCCGACATAACAAATAAAAAAAAAAGAGAGATTAAAGTCGTAATATTTTGAGAATAAAGTCAAAATATGAGAATAAAGTTGAAATATTTCAAGAATAAAGTAGAAATATTACGAGAATAAAGAAATATTTAGACAGTAAAGTCAAAATTATGACAATAAAGTCAAAAAGTTTTGAGAATGAAGTTGAAATTACGAGAATAAAGACTAAATATTACAAGAATAAAGTCAAAATTATGAGAAAAAAGTCGAACATTATGAGGATAAAGCTAAAATATTTCAACAATAAAGTCAAAATTATGAGAATAAAGTCTAAATGTTTCAAGAACAAAGTTGAAATAACGAGATAAAGGAAAAATATTTTTAGAATAAAGTCGCAGTATTACAAGAATAAAGTTGAAATATTTTAACAATAAAGGTAAAAATTACAAAAATAAAGTAAATATTTTGAGAATAAAGTCAAAACATTACGAGAATAAAGTCAAAACTACAAGAATGAAGTCGCAATTTTACGAGAATAAAGTTAAAGTATTTCGATAATAAAGTCAAAATTTTGAGAATAAAGTTGAAATGTTTTGAGAATAAATTTAAAATTACAATAATAAAGTAAAAATATTATGAGAATAAAGTCAAAATATTTCAACAATAGAGTCAAAATTATGAGAATAAAGTCTAAATATTTAAATAAAGTTTTATTACAATAAAATCAAAATTTATTACAATAAATAACTTTATTACAATAAAGTCAAAATTATGAGAATAAAGTTGAAATATTACGAGAATAAAGTCAAAATATTTTGACAATAAAGTAAAAATTATGAGAATAAAGTTGAAATATTTTAAGAAAAAAAGTCAAAATTATGAGAATAAAGTCAAAATGTTTCAAGAATAAAGTCAAAATTACACAAATTAATTTGTAGCAATTACGAGTAGAAATTATTAAAGTAATAATATTTTGAGGGTATATTCTAGCCTATTGCGCATGCAAATGGCCCAAACTGGGAGTACCGGGAGATATTCCAAAGTCTCAGCTTTCAAAATCTGTCATCTTTATATATTACAATATAATAAAGTCAAAATATTACAAGAATAAAGTTGAAAAATTTCAATAGAGTCAAAATTATGAAAATAAAGTCTAAATATTTTGAGAATAAAGTCTAAATATTTCAACAATAAAGTCAAAATTATGATAAATAAGTCTAAATATTTTGAAAATAAAGTCAATATTACGAAAATAAAGTTGAAATATTTTAACAAAGTCAAAATTATGAGAATAAAGTAAAAATATTTTGACAATAAAGTCAAAATTATTATAATAAAGTCAAAATATAATACAGCGATCAATCACGCATTAAGGAGCGTGAAAAACACATTATTGTAAATATTTTATTGCTATTAAACTGACAGAATTTGAAAGCCGAGGCTTTACTTTATATTAAAAGTACCAAAAGCACAAAGCTTATTGCTATTATTGGGTGGCTGGTGCACTACAAATAGGTCTAATGAATGCAATCGAAGATGTGAAATATTATTTCCAAGCATACTGTCCCTGCGAGTATAACTGCTCTCTTCTTCTCAAATAAATCCCGATGGCCTGGCAACTTCTCCCAGTGCTCCCAATCCGGGCCATTTTCATGCACAATATACTCAAAATATTATAACTTTAATTGCTAAAATTTAATTCTTGTAATTTTGACTTTATTTTCAAAATTTCAACTTTATTCTTAAAATATTACGACTTTAATCTCGCAATTTGAGATTTTTTTATTTTTGAACGTGGCACTAATACACCTTCGTATGTCGAAGACTGACAAGGAAGAGAATAAATTGTTGAATAAAGTTGTTATTTTCGTTTCCGAGAAAAATATTCTCGTAGCTTCATAGCATTATGGTTGAACCACTGATGTCACATGGACTATTTTAACGATGACCTTACTACCTTTCAGGGCCTTAAATGTGTCAGTTGTCTGTGTCAGAAAGTCAGAAAGATCTCGGATTTCAACAAAAAATATCTTATATGTGTATAAAATATGTGTTCTGAAGATGAACAAAGTTCTAACAGGGTTGTAACGATGTGAGGGTGAGTAATTAATGACAGAATTTTCATTTTTGGGTGAACTAACCCTTTAAAAGTTTTCAGGTTTTAGTTGAAACAGTATGGTATAAGCTCCCCCTTAATGAACACCCTGAACCCAGATGAACCCAACAAGTGCTTATGAACAAGAGTCCCAGGAATGTGAACCCTTGAGAATTTGGGATCCAGGGAATTATCTGCAAAGGAGATACTATTCTCTCCGGTCTTGTTTGGCTGGGAGAACGTGAAGCTCGTAGCTACTGATCAGCATCAATTCATAAATCATTCACATCTCTGAGCTTCAGCTCCTGCTCTCCTACAATCCGTTGTTATTTGATGTCTTTTTGCTCTGCTGTGGGTTGGTTGAGATGTGTATCTGACCTACTTTTGTTCCGCTGTATCTCTTCTCACCATTTTGTAGTGTTTTCCCCCAAAGCTATGCTTTGACTGTAGCTTTCATATAATACACTGCTCTATTCCCATTGAGGTTCAGATTTATGGTCATCAATTTCATAAACACTATCCTGGGAGGACATTATCTCACTATGAAGAACACTGAATCTAATTTAGCCAGCCAATTTAGTATAACTATTCATTCATGCACCACTGAGAGACAGAAGCTGTTGTATTATTGGTTTCAGAGGCACAGCACTGGTACACTAGATGAGAACTGATGGACAAATGAGCTTTGTTTACATGTCATTTGAGAGGTCTGAACGACCCATCAAGCTTTGTCACCGCTTGCTGGGATCGTCTTGCAGTTTCTTGCAAAACTGTCAAGTAGCTTCACAGTTTCACAGTTTGCTCAGTCTGCGAGAGGAGATTCCATGAGGGGATCCTTGCTGAAGGTAATTTGTACACTGGCTTGTTGGTGATAGAAATACTTCTGACAAGCATGCATGCATTCCTGGCATTCAAGGTCATGAATAAATCTCATCTTGAATATAAAAAGCATTTTAGTGAGCGCTCATAGCAAAGACTGTATACCAAAATGGTACTCTGATTACTATGAATATGAAAAAGCACAATATGGTGGAATGAGCCCCGCCTTCTGTTTAATAGAGCCAATTGCCAAGTGGTAAAGTCATCACATCACTGCAGCTGCTATTAGAGACACCAATTCCTAGAGAAACAATCAGTGTCCTGAAAGCACACTTTGGACTGCACTGTGTGCAAAATACATGCTTTGTAATGCTACTCAAGCATAAGAAACAACATTTATGGATCAGTTTGTGAGATTTCAGCATTTCCCATTCCCCAAAAGACAGGAGTTAGACTTGCCTGAAATTGCAGTGTCATCGCAAATAGAGTTTAAACTTGCTTTAGTTGAAATGGACTTCGAATAAAGTGTGTTTTACCTTGTAAAAACGCATTTAGTAATTTATTATTAGCTAAAGTAAAACTCAAAATACATCAGAGAGCTTTGTACCTTTTATCACACTTCAAAAAAGGCAAAGTTTGAGATCTACTTGTCTCTAAAATTGAGCATGTTCATCCACTTTATGTAGAGACATGTAAGTTCAAACTAAAAGACTAAAGCTTGTCACCCTGCACAGTTTTTTTTTCATGTCACTGCACACTTTACTCAACTTAACACAGGCTCAATGTGTCAATTACAAGATCATTTTTAACCTGACTGTAGTTATGATATGTAGTATGTTTTCACACTGTCTGAAAAAGTGTCAGACTGACCCCAACATTGGATAATTTATTAAAAAGAAAAAGAAAATGTAATGCTTCATAAATCCTTTTGTCTGTCTGCCTTTCACCATTTGTTATCGCATGGTTTGTCATCCGTGCATTGCTTGCCTGTACTATATTCAGATTTGGTGACAGCAGGACAAAGAGCTGTGATTGATTTCCTGTCTACGAGTGTAATAAAGCAGACTGTAAGTGTTGATGATACAGTAAGATGTCACTCAGTTCTAAAACTCTGATGCATTGGAGACTTTCTCTTACAAAACAGAAATGTGACACTGGATCACAAAACCAGTCATAAGTAGCACAGGTATATTTGTAGCAATAGCCAAAAACACATTGTATAAGTCAAAATCATTATGATATTAAGTAAAGATCATGTTCCATGAAGATATTTTGTAAATTTCCTACCGTAAATATATCAAAACTTAATTTTTGATTAGTAATATGCATTGCTAAGAACTTCATTTGGACAATTTTAAAGGTGATTTTCTCTTTAAAATATTTATTGTTAAGGAAATATATTTTCTTAGTGGAAGGGTTCCTCTGTCAGACAGCTGAGGTCAGAGGTAGTTTTTGGTCAGCTTCACACAAATAACATTGCAGAGGTTGCTAGGTAGCAAGATAGCAGAAAGTATAAATAGTTTCACAGTGAAACAGTATTTTTAAGCTTAAAAGAGAAATAAGTACTGGCGATTGCTTTGATTCTTCAAAGAAAGAAACAAAAAGGAGTTGCTGAAGGATCAGATGACAGCATGCAAAGGGACGAGAGGGATAAAGCAAATATAAATAATTAGAAATAAATTACGAGACATTTAAAAAAAAAAATCACCAGGTTTTCATGACAGTTTTTAAACCTTTCTAGTGGCTGTATACTCTAAATGACATCTAAATGAGTTAGGGAAAATACTGGTGACCATTTTCTGGGTAGATTAAACTTTGAATGATTTGCATGTTCCTACCAAATGATCAAAGGTAAATTGTGATTTAATATGCCAGCAGGCTAACATTAAGCTAAGCTAATACAAAATATATATTGTGCTTTTTTTCAATATATAGCTTAATTTATTTACTATTATATGTAACACAATTTAAATGCCAAGTTCTATCTTGAAACTCTAGATGGTGCAAATTCATGATATTGACAGCGTTAAACTACGTGGCACAAGCTGATTGGTTCATGTTGCAAACGCAGCCAATAAGCTTGCTGCTTCACATTTAAATGACTGGTTAGCATTCACTAGAGCATTTCGCAGCATGTCTTTAGAGTTCCTCTAAAACCCTCCACCTCCCCAGCTCCACCTGTACAGATCTGCTACGGGTTATTATATATGCAACTTGTTCAGCAGCAGTATGTCTTAAATACTCACAGCATTGTATTGGCGAATGTATGTAGTTCATGTTCTTGCTTTGCAGCAGCTGCACCAATAATCTACAACAACACCAATAACCAATTTGGCTATTCCACCAAGAACAAATACATTGTCATATCCATTATACAATGCTAAAATCATCCGGGAGTTGTTATGATAGAATTACATATGAGCATTAATGTAATTCTGTCATAACAACTCTCGGATGATTTTACGTCAACATATATTGTCTACCTGATCTCATGACAAAAACATACCTGTGGGAAATATTCACAAGATGTAAAATACATACCAATAAGTACATATCATGCAGTTTCCAACAGAAATGAACACTAGAGATGATAAAACAGCAAGCTGTAATCGTTTTAGGATTAGGCAATCATCTAGCGATTTCAACAAGAGGGGATAATAATTTAGCAGGGTGTTGAAAATTGACACAACACCAAAAATAACCAGCTTGTTCGGTAGCTCAGCCAGCACGGAACTGGACTTGGGATGTGAAAGCCTTGGGTAAAAATCCCTTGAAAAACATGACTCATGATGAAAAAGCTGAAGGATGGGAAGATCACGTTTTTACGCAATTGTGTTTTTACATCACATTCGCTTTTGTTCATATTATCGGGTAGGTTTAAGTGTAGTGAAGATTGTACGTTATTTTAAAACGTCACAGAGCATCAGAGTTACAGTGCCACTCAATGGACATTGTCAGCACTGCAGTGACACATACAAAACCAGCATCACATAAAACTTACCCTTTGTACGTTCATCTTTTCCGGGGAAAAAATCTAACACTCTTTTAGCACCACTCAGTGGACATTTCTGTTGGAAACTGCAGTGGTATGTACTTATTGGTACATATTTCATGTCTCACAAAAAAGTTCCCACAGGTACGTTTTAGTTGTGAGACCAAGTTGTATATTGTAGTTATATGTTGTTGCATATAAGGCTCACTTACTTTATATAGTATGAATGTGTGTGGTGCAAATGCAATCTGGACATACTACTGTACGTTTGTCATTGTCATGTACAGTATAAGGTCGCGTCGGTACTCGGACATTCACAAATCCTCTACCGTGGCCTCATGGGATAGTAAAGTATCCATTGGATGTGCACTTCAGACTCTAGTTGGAAAGAGTAGGCCATCCCAGTAAGCTTTTGTGTTATAAAGGCTGTGAATTCGATCATACTTTTCACATACTGTTTTTCACATATGGTATAGCAGGGAAGTAGGCATATTCAGTTGCAGCCATTGGCTGTGGTTCAAAAGGTCATACTTCATTAATACTTTAAATGAATGTCATTTTATAATGCTCGAGTGCCGTGAAATGCGATTAAGCCATCATTGTCCACAACCAGGTGTGTTCAGATAAAGAGTAGAAAAATGACATCCCGTTTGTTTTTGAACAAGGTCAATGCTATCCACATTATGTTAGCCTAATGTAGAACCAGTGAGGCAATGTGGAATCAATTTCCTTTATTCCACAAGAACATGTAATTTACTCTTCTGCTAAGAATTAATCAGACAGATGATATTCCAGTTGAGAGCGACAGCGACTATTCTGGTCCAGACAGTAATAAGTGGGCGGGAGGTGGTTCCTGGTGCGTCTCTTATCTTTTTTACAGACTATGATTAATATGAAGAAGTACAGGGTCTGCATGAAGATGTAGATCCCCCAAGGTCAGACTCGAGACTATCAGAGAGCGCACCACAATGAAGGGGGGCAGTCCCATTAACTATTCATTACTGGAGACTTGGTGGGAGCTTAACCTGAGCACCCAGACACGGCTGTAGGGGGGCTTCGAGGTCTATTTGTGTGTGACTGAAAAGACTGGACTAATCAATAAGGTGGGGTCAGAATGAGGAGTCTATTTGTGTGCGTATGGGTTTTTGAAGTATGGGATGATGAGACTCGACCCTGCATGAGGAGCGTAGGGGGTCTCGATTAGCGGTTGGATAAAACACCCCGTCTTTGAGTGCCTCGGGGGTTTTACCCCTTAAAGAGTCCAGCTTTTGAACAAGGATACCTCCTACACGCCTCCCCCCAACATACACAACCCACGTGCCGACAGAGGATTGGGGAGCGACTACGCTACACCTCATACGCTCAAGGATATACGAGAAACAAACAATGTCACGGAATGGCCAAACCAAAACCACGCCAGCCAGGGTTTCCATGGCAACGCCAAACTGATGAATGAATGACATCATGGCGACTGGGAGGTGAGAGAGTGTGAAATTGATTTGGTGGAGCAGAGCGGAGGCGTACACAAGCCAGGCACGTTTTTCTCAGTCTCCCTACCTTTTCTCTTCCGTTCACCCTTTCCTCTACAGCGCTGGACGGGATTGCCGGTAGGAAGCGTTCTTTACTGTTTACTTCAGCTGATTGGTGTGCTTGTTTGTGAAACTCTACTGCTTTTTCTTCCCTTTCTGGAAACATGATGGTAGAAGAGTAAATGGGTGCTTGGGGAAAGAGGGGTGAGTGAGTGCAAGAGAATGAGCGTGGTGAGATCTGTCGGCGGGTCAGGCTGAGTTAGAGGACTGATTTGAAGTGCAGTTGGTTCTGCTCTAAATATACCATGTGTAACGTGAGGGGCGGCGTGTGTGAGGATGAGATCACTGTGGGGACTTTAGACCCCAAAAATGCCATTGGACTGTGCTGATGTCATATCGCCATCTAATTGCTCCAAGGTCATGGATATTAGTAGACATGTACATGTATATTAGTGTGTACTGTAAGTTAGTGTATGCGAGCGTGTAAACACCATGTGCGAGCCACCATTTTCCCACACGTTCTCCTTTGGCAGCGTATAAAAGGTCTGTCAATGTCATGTGGGGCTGTGGGAGGTGTGTGATGTATGTTTATGATGTCTGCTTTCTCCATTTCTACGCTTCTCTGTAACGCATTAGCACGTCGCGGGAAAAGGCGCTTGCTCTCAGCCATTACAATGTGCTACAAGCTACTCGCTCGTGATTGATGACAAGCATCGACCTCCGTGTCCATGGCAGGAGCGCCAATCAGCAGGGGTTAAAGGTCATGGCTAAACCAATCAAGATGCTTGATCTAGTCAGTCTCCCGCACAATTGTTTTGCACAACACAAAAGTGTGATGTTTGTTTAGGTGCACTTTGTGTTTTAGGCATCATTAACATGAGCAGAACGAATTCCTGCGTAAACTGTGCGTGCAACCATTCATGCGTAAATTGGTGCATTGAATTGAGTGTTTTACAAGCATTTTACGCAAATTCGTTCCGCTCGTTGTTCGTAAACCAGGCCGTTTGTGCAAATGCATGTGTGTTATTACTCCAAATGTCAGAGTTTGGGCAAATGTTCTGTTACATTTTTTCATCAGTGCTGTGGTATGATCAGCGTTTTCACTTCATCTTTTCAATTATTCATGCCGCTCATTATGCATGTGGGTTCATTTAGCAGCTTCATTTGAATCTTTACAGCGACTCTCTGAAGACAGCGGAGCAGGGAAATATTCAGCTCTAGGAGAGCCTTTGTTTGAGACTTTATTTGTGGCTTTTAAACCGCATATTCTTATTTTTTACCTTGTCTTGATTTTGAAACAGCTTGAGGATTGTTAAACTAGTGCAGTGTTAGTGTGTCTGTAGGATTTTCTTTTTTTTTTTTTTAATTGGTGGCCTTTTCATGTCAGATTATGGTAGATTAGATATTTATTAACAGTGGGTTCGCTATGTATGGCCAAAATGTGTGTAGCTGGTGTTACTTTGAGTGACTTTAGCATTCCTCAGTCTGGATGCATATAGCCCAAACTGTACTAATGTGGGTCTATGGATAATGTACGAACACTGCCACCCTCAGGTTGTGTGTGGAAGTGCAATGTTACTCTATAACTGTCTCCATCTAGGAGGTCTTTCTCTACATAGGTCACTTGTTCAGTTAGATGCAGGATTCCCGGAAGCATGTGATTTGAAATCTGTCATCCTTGCTCATGATTGCTCATGAAGGGGGTAGTTCTTAATACAAGCATGAGTTTGGGTTTTGTTTAGTGTATACAGTGTCCAAATCCTGAACTGACTGCAAAAAAAAAAAAAAAAAAAAAAAAACTGACAGAGAAGAACTTTTTTTGTTTTCCACAGACAAATGTTTTGAACAGCTTGAGAGTGGTAGATGGTGAAAGAATAAAACTTGAGCTGTGTCTGAAATTATGTACATGTTGTTTATATGACTCTTTTTTCCTTTTTTTCAGTTTTAAAGTTTAAAGTTTTGATCATGAAAGTGCTGGCCTTCCAAAATGAGGGATACAAACAATATCTTATTGCTGCTTATTGCAGTGAAACTAAAAGATATTATTTTAATTAAAAAAAGTTTCTTTACTAAATCAATTTTATCACTTATTTCTCCCAAGGTATAAACATTTCGGCACACATATTATAGTACAACGATATTTCATTCTATATTATGGTTTTACTAAAAAACACAGCTAAGCTATAGGTGCATCGTTAATTTTAAAGTTACTATGGTTTTATTTCAAAAACATAGTTAAACCATGATTCTTGTATTAAAATAAAAGGCTTTTACTGCAAATGCTATGGTAAAACCATGGTTAATTTTGTAGTTACTATGGTTTTATTACAAAAAACATAGTTAAACTGTGGTTAATTTTGTAGTTAACATGGTTTTACTGCAAATGCAATGGCAAAACCATGTTAAAACCATGTTAATTTTGTAGTTACTATGATTTTATTACAAAAACCATAGTTGAACCATGGTTCTTGTATTAAAGCCATGGTTAATTTTGTAGTTACCATAGTTTTACTGCAAATTCTATGGTAAAACCATGTTTAATTTTGTGGTTACTATGATTTTACTACAAAAAACAAAGTTAAATTGTGGTTCTTGTCGTAAAACATGGTTCATTTTGTAGTTACTATGATTTTACTACAAAAACCGTAGCTGAACCATGGTTCTTGTATTAAAGCCATGGTTAATTTTGTAGTTACCATAGTTTTACTGCAAATTCTATGGTTAAACCATGGTTAATTTTGTGGTTACTATGATTTTACTACAAAAACTGTAGTTAAACCATGGTTCTTGTAGTAAAACCATGGTTCATTTTATAGTTAACATGGTTTTTACTGCAAATGCAATGGCAAAACCATGGTTCATTTTGTGGTTACTGTGGCTTTATTACAAAAAACATAGTTAAACTGTGGTTCTTGTCATAAAACATGGTTAATTTTGTAGTTACTATGATTTTACTACAAAAACCGTAGCTGAACCATGGTTCTTATATTAAAACCATGGTTAATTTTGTAGTTACCACATTTATACTGCGATTCTATGGTAAAACCATTGTTAATTTTGGAGTTACTATGGTTTTTACTGCAAATGCTATGTTAATTCCCTGGTGAAAAAACCAGCATATGCTGGTAGGTAGGTTTTGATGCTGGTTTATGCTGGTCCTTAGCTGGTTTAAGATGGTCCTTTGCTGGTTTATGCTGGTCATGTTGCTGGTCAAGGACCAGCATGAACCAGCAAAGGACCAGCATAAACCAGCTAAGGACCAGCTTAAACCAGCATCAAAACCTACCTAACCAGCATCCTAGCATCAAAACATACCTAACAACATATGCTGTTTTTTTCATCAGGGAAAATCATGATTAATTTACTGTAGTAAAACCATGTTTAATTTTTGTAGAAAAGAGGAATGTTAACCTACTGCTAGGTGCTGCTAACTTTAGCATGCTAGCTCACCCAAGTCCGTCTTTAATTTAAATGCCCAAAAATGGCTTTTTACATACTTTGCATAAGCATTCACTTTTGTATACAAAAACTTGAAGAGAGTATTTTGGACGAAAGACTCACAGTAGTATCTCTCCAATATGGTAGGAAGAATATGTAGAATATGAGCATGTTATGTATATGTGTATATGAGCACGTTAACTGTGATTACATGATTGACGAATTACGGTATATTTTGATCACCTGTTCAGACATTATGTGACCTGCTTGGGTCACCCCTAGTAGTAAATAAAGCTGCTAATTCCAAATGAATATAGTCTATGCGCTTGTCCCAGTGTTTGCTTTCACACTTATACTCTAGTATAGTGCACAAGCTGCTATACCAAGACAGGCCGTTGCTTAGCAACATGACAATTTGTTTACACCACCACAGAGGAGTGTGCAAGCGAATGAATGTGTGTGTGGATCATCTGCTGTGGTCAGATCCCACTTGCCTCGCTCTGCTCCTGTCTCTGGGGAGATATTCCCTGCCACCACATGTCTCCTCAGAGCTGTCTTCTGAGAGATTCCCGTGTTCCCGTCTGTTTTTCCCTGAGCAGGAAAATTCAAAGTGTGTATGTGCATATGACCTACCGCGCCTCATGGTAAGGAAAACACAGCACATGTTTTGGTGCTCCTCCAGAATTAAGCTCTAATGTAGGTCTGGAGAGCAAATCGGACATCCTGGCACGAGTCCTGGTATTAGTCATTTAGAATCTCATCCAGTCAGGGTCAGACTCCTCCCTTCATCCCTCTCGCGCTCTCTTTTTTAGGTCTAGTTTTCCGTTGTCAAACAGCTGTGGCTTGAGGGACAGGTGGAAGTTTGAGAATGCTGAATGACTTCAGAGGGAGCAGCTGTCAAACTGGCTTCATAGCATAACAGGAGTTGTCTCAATGGAGTAGAAGGAACCCTGAGCGAGGAAAAAGGGAAAAAAAGAAGAAAAGAAAAAGGTGAGGGAGGCAAGGTCAACCAGTATGATGCTCATAGTACGAGTGACAGATGATGGGGAGGGTAAGATGAGGACGTGGGACTGTACATTTGACCTTTCATTCTTTCTTTCCTGCTTGCTTGTTTCTTTCTAAATGAGCAAATGAGTATTGAGGGTAAGGCTTTCTTTTTTTCGCTCTCTCTCTTTTTCTCCCTCTCCTTCTCTCCCCTGGCAGTGGCAGTTAATGGGCCAAATTAATCATGGATCTTTCAGGGTTTGTCTCCCAGCAGCCTATGTTTGTGAGCGAGAGAGATGGAGAGAAAGAAAATAAATATACATGATTATACTGACTGCAAATGTGGAGGACACAAATAAAGCCTTAAAGGGATAGTTCACCCAAAAATGAAAATTACCACCATGATTTACTCACCCTCAAGCCATCCTAGGTGTATATGACTTTCTTCTTTTAGTCAAATACAATCAGAGTTATATTAAATAGCGTAAGCTCCAGTGAGAATATGGTAGTCTAGCAAGAACCAAGTTTTGTACAGCAAAGGAAGACCAGTCTCCTTTAGGCTCATTTTGTACTTCTAATTCGTGACCAGTGTTTTGTTTTGCTCTCTCCTTCGCGCTTCCATGTTTGTCACTTCTCACCGGAGCTTACGCTACACCTACTGTACGTCCTATGTCATCCGCTGAAATGCCACTCTCTCGAGCTGCCTGCTGTTCTTCAGAAAAATCCTTCAGTTCGCACAGATTCTTTGGTTTTCCAGCATTTTTGTGTATTTGAACCCTTTCCAACAATGAGTGAGAGCCGGGGGGTGAACACTTTTTGAATTTGAAGATCAGGGTAAATTTAACTTATTTTGTTTTCTTGGAAATATGTAACTATCTTTTGTAGACTCTGTAGGGCAGTAATAATAAAAAAAAAAAAAAAAAAAAAAAAAAAAGATATTTAGGCAAAATAAGAAAAATGTACACATCTCCATTCTGTTCAAAAGTTTACACCCCCGGCTCTTAATGCATTGTTTTTCCTTCTGGAGCATCAGTGAGCATTTGAACCTTCTGTAACAGTTGCATATGAGTCCCTCAGTTGTCCTCAGTGTGAAAAGATGGATCTCAAAAAAAGTTGGAAAGGGTTCAAACACACAAAAATGCTGGAAAACCAAAGAATTTGTGGGACCTGAAGGATTTTAACTGTTCAGGGACTCATGAACAACTATCACTAAACAAAAAACACAGCTGTGGATTATTCAGGTAACAACAAAGTATTAAGAATCAAGCATATGTAAACTTTTGAACCGGGTCATTTTTTTTATAAATTTAACTATATTTTTCTCTTGTGGACTATATGGAAACCTCTTTTATGTTAAATATCTTATTCAGGTCTTTACTAAATTAACAATAACATGCATTTTGTATTATGATCCCTCTTATAGAGGGATCTCTATAATGATTCTGAAGGGGGGGGTAAACTTTTGACCTCAACTGTATACTGTACTAGACTTTCCTCTGATCATGCTTAAGAAATTAAACTTTATCAATCAACTTGATAATTTATTCACTGGGAGAAACAGTAACAGAGTTGGACCACAGAGCTAAACACAAAATTGCAAAAACATCCGCAAGATGAATTAATTTTACAGTATGCACAATGTAAAAAATTGTGGAGTTTTTTTATATCAGAAGTTACAGCGCTCTGGAACAAAAGTGACAAAATCTACTCAAACCGAAATGGTAAAATGATTTAAAAATCACTCTTATGTTTACTTAACGGCGATACTAAGACAAAATGAAACTTGCATAGAAAACGAATATGATTCCATTCCAAAAATGTGACTTTTATATTATATTATGGGGACTGTCTAATTAGAATGATCCATCATTTTAACTGGCAGACAGTCATACTCTCTGTATCTTATTCTGGCTCTTATTTCTTTATTACTTTCTCATTTCTCTTACTCTCTCATTCTGTAGCTTGTCAAACCAGTCTAGACTGTTCATTGCTGTTCTGTCAGGAATTGCCCCTGACTTTCCTGAGAACTGCTGACTGTGATTGTAGATGTGACTCAAGGGCGGTTAAGATTCCTGCTCTTTGGGTGCAGTGCGAGGCAGAGAGTGTGAGTACTGTTCAATTAAACATTCAGAGACAGCTCTAACCGTACTGACTCCAGGCTTGCTGCCTTCACTACATGGAATACAAAGTCATTTTAATTGGTACCACAGACGGTCCTCCTGGGCCTTTGCTTTAAAAAAGTTTTTGGCTTCAATACGTGTGTAAAAGTCTTAATTTAGTTGAGATAACAGAGTTTTAAGAGAGACTAATTATTCACGGTCAGCCACAGTGACAGTGACTCAATCCGCTTGATGCTGCTGAGTATTGAGCTGCTTTTTTGGAGGATAAAGGAAAAAACAAAACAGGATTAAAACATTTAATACTGCTTGCCACTGAGATTAGGATAGATATAGGGATATTGTGAGGGAATGAACCAGATTTTAGGTATTAGTGTGTATATGTGCGGATTATCCTTTATTTTGGGCTATAAATTTGATTTAACTGGTGTGAGGTCATATCATGCACTTTTTATATCACAAGACACCTTAACACATTTAAAGCCTTTTTAACACTATTTTTCATTTTAGGCACATGTGTAAGCAATGACTTTTGACTTAAGGTGACCTTCTGACTTATGCTAGAAAAGTTCAGTGTGATGTGAACAAAGCCGAAACGTTAGTGGTACAGCATGTACAAGGTTAGAATATTTTAACATCAAAGTCTCAGCCTCAGACATTATTCTTCTTTGTTTCTGAGATCTATCTGAAATAATCTGTACTTACTGATTTTGGATAGACAGATATTTTTGATCATATTTCTTCTCTGTGTTCTCTGTAGAACCATTTGCTGAGACTGACACAACATTATTTATTTATTTTTCATACCAGTGTATGATTGTGGTATAATCCATTTCAGATCAACCCACACCTGCTATAAATGGCACTATAATTGGCCATTTGCAGTAGCAGGATGTGTGGTTTTTGGGCAGGATAACCTCAATTGTTGGACCAGACTTTATGCCACAAATCAAATGTCTGGCTGTGTGAGACTAAAAGCTCATCTTTTTCTCTTTTCTCTCTTTACTCCATCACTCCACTCACAAACACCTGATCCACTGCAGCAGACTGTCCTCTATTGACTCTGAGTCTCTTAGTCTCAGTCGCGACATTACTTCATCATGTCTCTCAAAATGGGCATTGAACCAGTCAAGCTCATTTGAAGAATCAGCCGTTTAATCCAATAAGAGTGCTTTGGCTCCGATCATCGAAGTGGGACTGTCAACAGTCATCGTTCACATTAGCACAACCTCTACTCCTGACTCTTAACACTTACCTTAATGTACAGACGATTTAACCTGCTCTGATGTGTGTGCTGAAGAATCAAATTAATGGATTTTGAAATCTCATGTAAGAAAATGCTCCAAACTGGAAAAAGAGAGCTTGTTCAGTAAAGTCTTGTGTATTTATACATAGAGTTGAGGTCAAAAGTTTACATACACCTTGCAGAATCTGCAAAATGTTAATTATTTTACCGAAATAAGAACCAAAGTGCATGTTTTTTTTTATTTAGTACTGACCTAAATAATATATTTCAAATAAAAGATGTTTACATATAGTCCACAAGAGAAAACAATAGTTAAATTTATAAAAATTGCCCTGTTCAAAAGTTTACATACACTTGATTCTTAATACTGCGTTGTTTCCAACAATGGCTGTGAATTTGAGATCTATCTTTTGACAATGAGGTCAACTGAGGGACTCAGATGTAACTATTACAGAAGGTTCAAACACTCACTGATGCTCCAGAAGGAAACACAATGCATTAAAACTCGAGGGTGAAAACTTTTTGAATTTGAAGATCAGGGTAAATTTAACTTATGTTGTCTTCTGGGAAACATCTAAGCATCTTCTGTAGCTTCTGAAGCTCAGTACTGAAAAATCTATACCTTTTCATTCTTTTCAAAAGTTTTCACCCCTGGCTTCTAATGCATCGTGTTTTTTTTTTTTTTTTTTTTTTTTTTTTTTTTCTCTGAAGCACCAATGGGTGTTTGAACCTTCTGTAATAGTTGTATATGATTCCTTCAGTTGTCCTCAGTGTGAGAAGATGGATCTCAAAATTATTCAGTCATTGTTGGAAAAGGTTCAAATACACAAAAATGCTGAAAAACCAAAGAATTTGTGGGACCTGAGGGATTTTTCTGAAGAACAGTGGGCAGTTGAACTGTTCAGGACAACAACCCTGGTGAAAAAAACAGCATATGCTGGTAGGTATATTTTGATGCTGGGATGCTGGTTAGGTATGTTTTTGTGATGGTTTAAGCTGGTCCTTTGCTGGTTTATGCTGGTCCTTTGCTGGTTTATGCTGGTCCTTGACCAGCAACATGACCAGCATAAACCAGCAAAGGAGCAGCTTAAACCAGCATCAAAACATACCTACCAGCAAGCATAAACCAGCAAAGGACCAGCTTAAACCAGCAAAGGAGCAGCTTAAACCAGCATCAAAACATACCTACCAGCAAGCTGTTTTTTTCACCAGGGAAGGGAGAGCTATCACTAAACAAAAACAAAACAATAATCATTCAGGTAACAACACAGTATTAAGGATCAAGTGTATGTAAACTTTTGAACTAGGCCATTTTTAGAAATTCAACTATTGTTTTCTGTTGTGGACTACAGTAGTCAACATTTGAAGTGGATTAAAAAAGTTAATCAAAGTTGTCCTAAGACAAGAACGGGTATTGTTTTTGGTTTTAGGATGACTTTGATAAAATGTTTTGATCCACTGCAAATGTTGACTACTGTATACTTAAACATCTTTTATGTGAAATATCTTATTCAGGTCAGTGCTAAATAAAAAATAACATGCATTTTCTGTGATCCCTCTTATTTTTTATCCCTCTTAACATTTTGCAGATTCTGCAAAGTGTATGTAAACTTTTGACCTAAACTGTATGTATGAACAATTATTTGGATTCAGACAGGTATTTTGTTTTGCTGCACACAGCTGTCAACATTTTAAACCCTTGTTTTAACCCAGTGGATGATGGTCACATTTCAAAAGTTTTGGACCCCTCATAAATGGGTCACCAAAGATAAACTAATGTAAACACAGCCTATGTTTGGGCACTAAACTGCAAGTATCCAAAGATATCAGGGGGTGTTAAGACATCACAGTGGAGATTAAAACGAAAACAGAGAGTGAACCACATATTCATGGATGAAGGAGCAAGTGAGGAGACAGAAAGACAGATAAAGGACTTAAGGAGTTAGAGCGAGGAAAGGAAGAGATAAGGGTATTAATCCACAGCTTAATGGACCACTAGATTTATAAGCGTACTGTACCATTTGTGTGACCTGTAGATCCAGTAAAACATCTTTGAAGATATATTATATATATTTTATAATCATCTTCACGTGTGAATTAAGCATTGCGCTTGATAGACAAACTCTGTATCACTAAACAGTTTACTGAGGGTAACGTTTTAGGAGATTTTCATTTGCCAGTTTACTGGTTGGGAAAATGAACCCCTGAATTATGCTAATAGAATTCAGCAGTGAAATTTGGGGGAAAAGAAATATTTAGCAGTGTAAATACAACACAGGGGTTGAATAATTAATGTCATGTAGAGATTGCATCACATGTTTAATTCATTCCTTAAACTCTGGCCCTTCCTGAGGCGCCTAGCCTCCCCAGGCCATGAATACCGCCGTAATTGAAAGTGCTGGTTCAATATGGCTGAACTGATTCATTACTGTTTGTGAGATCCTTGTCACAAGCTGTTTTAATTAGTGAAAAGAGCTTCCTCAGGGTCTCATCAACAGCTTTTACAGCTGTGGTGTGTGAATATGAAAGCAAGATAGCGAGGTACACATGCTGTTTTTAATAGGCACTATGAAATACTGCTTGACTATGGCATGCTCTTTAGATTAACATTTGATAGGCATTACAAAGGTTTTGCCTGAGCTCTTATGTTTATGCTGCAGGACCTCAAAACCCAGACCAACATAAGTCCTGTTTTAGAAGTCATGTTAAATTATACATACAGTAGGAATGTTACTGCCTCCTTGTGATAGATGCTTGATACCGTTTATCATGTTGTATATTTATTACGGTATGCAGAGGCGTAATTACTGTAAATGATGTAAGCAAAGATTATTTTAATGACGGATTGCCACTCTCTGACAACATGTTTCATTGATACAGATTCTTAAAGAACAAATACTGTTTTTCCTCAAATCTAACAATACTTTAGTAATGGAACAGAGCAGTTTGGACATTCTGCTAAATAACTCATTTTATGTTCTACTGAAAAAGAGAATCATACTGGTTGGAATTGACATGAGGGTGAGTAAGCAATGACAAAATTAGTATTTTTGGTTTAACTGTGCCTTTAAAGCTAATTATATGACATGCAGGACATGACAAGATGTCTTATAGTATTTCTGTCAGTGTGCTAAAAATGATTATTTGTGTTGAGTGGAAATGTTGCTCATCCATTCACTGAGGAACAGACACATGATGGCTGTAAGTACTGCCATTCACACACACTGTATGAATTGCTATGGTTGACCCAAATACATTTATTGAGCTCTGAGCTGTATTTTCATTGTGATACCTGGAGAAAACAGGGTCAAGTGTGATTCTGACATACTTAAATGAGTCCTGAGGGGGTTGTGAACCAATGTTCCACTGATAATATTGATCAGCAATGACCTTCATCGTAGACTGTGTGTCCTCACTTAGTTAAAATCCACCCAAAATAACACAAGTATTTAAAAAAAAAAAAAAATCTACCAACCAACCAACCAAAAAAAAACAAAAAACAAACAACATACTGATTTAGAACACTGGTGAGCAGGTGAGCAAAATACGAATTGTACTATATGTATTTATTTATTTTAAGATATATTTCTCTAACTGTACTATTGTATTCAGTTTTAGCCTTAGATTTTGCCCTTTTGCTCAGTTTCGAAATTATGTATATTGACTTGCAGTACACGGCTGCGCTCTCCGAGGTTTTGATGTAGTGATGGCAAGTCCTTCATACTTGTGATCAGTGTTCGCTTATTACTGTAGTGGCTTCTTCGCCCAAAGGCAGTGAAAGGTCTGTGAGACTGACAGCTGTTGATAAGTGTGTTTTTCCATGCTAGTCTTGACAGCTTAATACATACGCTAGGACTCATACCTCACCTCATCATTGGGAAATAGGGTAATTTCGCTCTCTCGTAGGCTTTCTTTCTCTATCTCTGTTCCTCCCTCTCGGTCTTGACATTTACCTCAAATGACACCCCTCTCTCCGATCCTTTATTGCTCTGACAGAGGAGACCCGTTTCCCTCCCTTCGCTTGGCTTTCTCTCATCTCCAACTTGAAGGTCTGACATTTCTCATAGCGCACAGATGGAGGGAAACATCACATCTTATTTCTTTGGGTCTTGACTCAGTGGCATAGACAGTACTCTTTTGTGACCTTTGACCAAGGTGGACTCAAGAGCACTGACTGGAAGAGACATGTCGGCCTGCTCATCTTTTTTTTGTCATATGTGAATTACTTTTTTGTAATGATGCTTACAGTCAAGCTCATAAATGTACTTTTCCCTCTTTTTTCATAGGTTTACATAATCCTTGCAGAATTTGTAAGATGTTTAGAAGTTTTAGAGAGATGAAAGCATAAACACAAATTCACAAAACATGCACAAATTCTTCTGAATAGATAGACTCATACACAACTATTTAAAAAGCTACAGTTATTGATACTTGACGTAGCAACACGCAACATTAAAAATAAATTGGTGTAAATTCAGTTATTATTTTGTCTTATGGTTATTACTGTATGCGTGTATGGGTCCCTCTCAAATTCTTTGCTCTCTAACTACTGGGTGATTCTGGCTGGTGGGAGGAGATGGGGTTATGGGTCTTTTGTCCCCTTAAGTGATGTATAATCTCCATTGCTCATCCATGAAACGTGACCTTCTCTGAGATCACATCCTTGGGGGAAGATCTCTACCACCCTTCCTCTGAGCATTTTCAATCTCTTATGTTTTTCTTTCTTTTTAGTTACTCTCCATTGTTTGCTCAGACTTGAAACTGCCAGTTATAAATCAGAATTGTGAAATATAAATTCACAATTCTGAGAAATGAAGTCAGATTTACGTGACGTAAGCTCGTAACTGTGAGTTATAAAGTCAGAATTGCGAGACATAGCCTAAAGTTGCAATTGCAAGTTAAAAAGTCAGAATTGCGAGTTTATATCTCACATTTGTTACTTTTTTCTCATAATCTTTCGAACTATTATGTCCGAATTGCGCAATATAAACTTGCAATTGCGAGAAAAAATGTGCCTCCCGATCTAAACAAATGTGTCTATGTTTGCGCGAAGCTTCACTTACATCAGAAGTGAGTATAATGGTTTTTTATGACTCTTTGCAATCGTCTTTCCTAATAATGTGCTAGCTAGCAAGTTTCGTGGCTAAACACGGCTGAATACGGCTAAAGTAAACTTTACTCCACTTTACTCTGTGTAATCACTCCACAGAGAGAAGAGAGTGGCGGAGCGAACAGAGCTCATTAACATTTAAAGCAAAATCGACCAGAACAGGTTGATTTTTGCAGAGCTGATTTTGGCAAGGTTTTTTACACTACCATCAAGAAACTTTAACCAAAGCATGTTATAGACTTTTCATTAAGACCCTAAAGAATCATATCAACTTGTGGAAAATGGGCATCCGATTACCCCTTTAAGATATAAACTTGCAATTGCGAGAAAAAAGTCAGAATTGTGAGATACAAATTCGTGTTTGTGAGAAAAAAGTTGTAAGTTTCGGCTATATCACACAATTCTGACTTTATAACTTGCAAATGAGACTAAAGGCTGACACACTATAGCAAACTATTTAGTCTGAATTGCGAGATATAAACTTGCAATTGCGAGCTACAAACTTGCATTTGAGAGAAATAAGTTGTGGGCTTAGGCTATATCATGCAATTCTGACTTTATAACTTGCAGTTGCAAGTTTATATCACGCAATTCTGAGGAAAAAGTCAGAATTGTGAGATAAAAAAATCACAATAACCTTTTTGTTATTTTTCTATTCAGTGGGCTTCTATAAGTAGATTACAGAAAAAGAAAAAAAATGCAGTTAGTTCCATCAGTTGTTTGGATTTTGAGATGTGGGCATTGCTCAAAAATGAATGCAAGCTTGCAGTCAATTGTTAAAAAGATGCAGGGTTTAAGTGGACTAAATCACTGGAGAAGTCTGTTGTTTTCGAGTTTTGATTAAAAATAATTAAAAACGTAACATACATACATGAACCATTCACAATAAGAGCTATGACATGACCAATTGGCGTCATTTTTCGACGTGCAGGGTCCTCCATTACTTTAAATAAGAAACTTTTGGCATCAATATGCTGATGGGAATTGGGAATTTCATGATTAAATTACATATTGGGTAATACATTTTCCATTACTGCATATATTTTGGGGTGTGGTTGTTTTCAGTGTAATCAGTCACAACTGAAAAGTTTTTTACATTACACTATTTATACATTTGTGAGCATGTAACCCAACCCCTGCACCTAAACCTAACCATTTGTTAATATAAAACACAGGATATTACAGGCAGATACAACTACAGTCACAAAAGTATTAAGATCCCAAATCCTCCAAGCCAAATCGATTGATTTCTGAGAGGAATAAAAGTAATTGCTGTCTCTATCTGCCATACAGCTCAGATCCTGTGCACAAATTTAAAAACTGCCGCCAGAAGAAGCGTTACATCAGCTTTGGTAGTGAAATGGCATTGGCTCTTGTTTGTCTCATGACTGACTGCATCATGCTAAACAAGTTTGGGAGTATCTTTTTGAATGTGATATGTGCAGGAGCGAGATCGTTTTCACCAATTAAAACCTGATGACTTGGAATGCAACACAACTTATTTGTAATACTTTTATACTGCATTTTATGGTCAGTTTTTGCAATAAATACCTGTGAATGTACTGTTATTGGCCTGTTGGGTGTTTTATATTGTTCAGGAGTGGGTAGGTTCAGGGTAGGGTTATGTGCTCCAAAATATCAATGAAAGTATAAATTTACATAAAATTTCTATTTTTGCAAATGCATGCAAACCATTAAATGTGATGCATAATGCAAACAACTAAGAGCAATGGAGGACCCTGCATGTCAAAAAGTGAAGATGCTAAAGAGGTACCCTGAGCATCAAAAAATGTCGCCAAGGGGTCCTGACCAGGCATCAATATGTGAGTTGGGAGTAAAGAATGTGTTGTGTGACACATAGAGTTGTTTCCTACGTAGTGCGTTCCACATCAGTCACTTATGAGGTATCACTTCAGGATAAAATGTAGGGAGTAGACAGCAAGAAAACTCACTAGATTTTGAAATGCAAAAGTTGTTTCTGCATACTTACAATTACATTTTTCCCCCCCATTCATTTTATTTTGTTGCAGTCTTTCACATGTTTCTGTCAGGTCATCTCTGTCGCCAGTGTCTCTAGTCACAAAGTGAATATATTAAAATCAAAAGCTGCATTAAATATTCCTCCAGTCCATTCCTCAGCCCACTCGTTCGTCTTTTTGCCTTCATATCTCTATCTGTCACCCACCCTTCCATCTGTCTTTCCCCCATACTGCTTTTCATTCCGTCTGCTCAAGGGCGCTGGGTGAGCGCATCTGTTGCGAATGATAGCGGCAAGAAAGACGCATCCTTTCTCAAATGTGTCCCCTCTCCATAAGAATTATTTATAAAGTTTTTCATTTAGTAATGCAGTGATTGAACTGCTTCCGCACAAACAACCATCACTCAGACATGTTATTTTAAAGCATACTGTGCACGGTCCGTGAGAATAAGTTAATTATCTGTGTAAATGATGTAAATATGGATTAGAGTCCTGTGGATTAATGGGATTTGGGTTTTATGATGCTTTGAATCATTTAAGACTCCTCCAGTTAGAACATTGTTGCAATATCCATCTATGGCGTAGGAATTTTACTGCAAATGAATCCCGGCACTCCGAGCAGATGCAGGAAGAAGAGGGTTAAATCTGTGACCTGGATTCACATGACAGGCTTTATTTTGGTCTCTTTCTCCATTTCTCTTGCTCTCATGGTTGTTTTTTTCTCTTTATAAAGCAGAGTTTATGTGTGGGTTTGTGTGGAGGTGTTTGGCAGGAAGACAAAGATATGCACACATTCATGTACAGTCATACCAGCATACACTCCAACACACAGTGAACCAGATTCACTGGTCAAAATGGTGATGGAAATGCAATGTAATCAGTCTGATGTGCTTTACACGACCTCACATACACACGTCACATGGAATATGCAGACTTTGCATGTTTGCAATTTCCTGTGCATGCATGAAGGTGTTAACCCAGAGCAGAAGGGAGATGAAGCTTGTCAGAAGTAATTTGTGGCCAGTTAAACACTATTGCTGAGCAGTTAAGCTGTCAGGCCTCCATCAACACTGAGAGTGAGCAATGAGACAAAACACAATACACCCTTTATCGTAAATGGCACTGCATTCTAGGGCGTTTTGTTCCTGCATTGTGTCTGTGCTGTTTACTTAAATTGTTGGTTTATGTACAATATATGTCTCAGACAGATTTCTCACTGTTTGTTCACTGTTTGATAGGTCACAATAAAAGTAGGTTCTTGTTCGTTTCCTATTTTACCAGAACACATTGCTCTCTTTAAATATAGAAAGTCAAATTGCTTATATCAGAAGTGTTGCAGTGTAGATGGAAGCAGAAGTCATTCATTAAGTTCTACACAGTTCATCAACTACCAATTTTGTTGAGTGTAAATCTGCTCTATCAGATCCCAAAAGCAAATAATAAACAGTGCTAATATACACTCACAGTGTGCTGTAGTACTACTGAAAAGTCTTTCAATTTTTCTCCATACAGTGATTTGTCTTTTCAGAACCATTAAAATTTGAGTGTCTGAATGCCATGAGCGTCAGGACTGTAGTGCACACTGTAAGCTTACACAATCTTAAAGTTTTGTGATAAATTAGATGAAATAGTACTAATACTACTAGGGCTGCCCTCGACTAAAGATTTTTCTGGTCGACTAGTAGTACTTCATTTTAAGCGTTTAGTCAACTAATTGCACATTTATTAATAAACCATTTAAATCATAATAATGAGCCTTTAATTGCCTACACAGCCTAATAAGCGCTCAAGTGCATGAATAAAGCTTGCCACAGCGCAACGGCAGATATAATAATTACGAATGTGTCAGGGAAAGACAGTAGGGAGGCTACATTAACATTTTAATAATTTATTGGTAAACTAGGCCTTTCTTTAATTTTGGCTTAAGAGAAGTAGTTGCAACATTGAATCGTCATCTCCACAGTAGTGGATGCGCTTGTATGTTTCATACGGATTACATAATCAGAGAATATTTGTTTTCCATTTGAATTTGTTCATTTGAAAGAAGACACTCTCAATATATATATTTTTTTCATGTTTGTAAGGCAAGTATACACTGAGTTATTTATTTATTTTTTTTGACATGCTTTGATTCAAAAGATGTATTATATTTATCTGAATGACCAAAAATAATGGAGTACTTTAAGAGCAAGTGACCGCACTGGCGTCTTCATCTTTCATGCAGTAAGCCTGCTATTCAGCTTCCATTCAGCTTCTTGAATAGCGCATATTTTTCTAGGCTAACATTAGATTGAGCAGCCATGTAAAGTTACTACTATTTGGATATTTCAGATGATAAGCCATATTTGAGGTCGATGAATGATAGGCGAGCATTTGGATGTTCTGCTCGATGTACTGTTTAACCACATAGGCCAGCTGTTAATGATCTGTCCGTCACGGTCACGGATTGCATGACTTCGTCACTTCCTTTAATATTAGGATTTTTTTTAATCGTGTGACTAAGCAACTAATAGAATTTTGATTGCCCAAGCCTCTTGTCGACTAACGGTTAGTTGACTATTTAGGGGCAGCTCTAATAGCTACACCATAGAGCATCTTTCTCTGTTGACAGCCAATCATAAATAAAAATTATGAAATCTTTTTGCAAATACTTTGTAATAACATTGCACGTTTTTACCAGTAACCAATTCAAGTGATGGAATTCAAGTGAAAGCCACCTTCTCTGGCTGTATCGAAATTGTCCCCATACCCTTATTCGGTATTTACAACATAGGCTCATTGGAAATATGTGCCTCTACATTTCTGCAAAACTGAAAAAACGTACCTATATGTAAAAATCACCGCAGTTTCCAGTTGAAAGAAACATTAGAGGCAGTAAAATGCAGGCAACTTGTATTTCTTTTCACACAGAGCACAGAATTTTGATTAATAAAGTCTAATTTTCACATAGTTACTTGCAGAATATTATATTGTGGTTTAAAAACAATTTTAACATCCTGCACGATTTGAAAACTGATACTTCTAAATGTTGTCATCGCATATACAGCTTCATATGCATGAGTTTTGTAATTCAGTAGGTTTACTCGGTAGCTCACGCGATACAGCATTGCACTTGAGTGATGAAGAGCTCCAGTATGAACCCTGTGAAACTACAGGTTGACTAAACAGCTCAAATCTGCATAAGCAAGTTAAAATAGCATGGGTGCATCAACAAATGTGTTACAATATCATTTGTGCATTTGTTAACACTGTCAGGCAGGTTTAGGGTTGGGTTTGGTGTGGGGGATATTTCCAACATGATAGAGCGTTAACCTTTAGCGACGCTACCCAGATATTTGAATTCTGAACAGCTCCAATATGTACCTCAAGCAGTGTAATAAAAATGCCGCAATACATGCCTTAGCGCCACTCTCTGGACATTTCACTTTGTAACTGCCGCGAAACATGCAGTAAAGTACGCAATTATAGTGTTGAAGAAATGTATATAGAGGCACGCATTTCCAATGAGCCTGGGTTGAGTATTCACTGTGTTACACTCTTAAAAAAAGGCTCCAAAGGGGTAGAAGAACCATTTTTGGTTCCCCAAAGAACCGTTTCAATGAACAGTTCTTAAAAGAACCATTTTAAAACCATTTAACATTTAAAAAATCTAAAGAACCTTTTCACTATAAAGAATGTTTTCTGCATTTTTATAGGTTCCATGGATGTTAAAGGTCCACTAATCCACTAACATAGCCAACTAAATAAGTAAATGAAAAGGGAATAAGTGAGTGAATTTGGACACTGAAATGTGTAAATTCATTCAAAGCAATACTCACAGTGCATGGGTATTCAGTGTACATCAGCTGTACACTCTTTATTGAGGTGTATTATGGGATTGAATACGTACACTTGGATTTGGACACCATCTACAAGGGCAGTAAAGGCTGTACCCTCAAACAGTGCATTGCATAAGGTTATAGGGGAAGATTTAGGACAAGCCCATGTGAACTAATAGCCGCGTTTGAATTTGTCTTGCTTACCGAGTCGTCGCTATCTCAAGTCAGACAAACCCAGCAGGCACACAACGTCATAAGGCGCTGATATTTGGTTAAATTTCGGTTGTGACATCGGCTGACCAAAATTCAATGTAAATTCAACGTTTAATGTCAACGTTAAATTGATGTCCAATACCAATGTCAGCTGACGTTGATATTTTGTTGTTTTTAGGTTGTGTAACCAAAATCCAACATTAAGTCAGCGTCAAATTGACGTCAACACAATTTTCATTCTCAACCAAAATGCAACGTCTGTTCGACATCATGTCCAACGTCAACCTGACGGTATATATACGTCCAGTGCCTGCTGGGAAATTTCTGACCAAAATGCAGCTGCTTCAAGTCAGACGAAGATCAGTCTGCACAGCACTGTATATAGCTGAACAGACCTAAACACTATTGTTATGACATCATTTTCATATAGAGTCATTAGTGACGTAACATTTACAGCTCAGGTAATTGGCTCATTATAAAAAAAGGCTGAAGAACTGAGTGACAATTATTTCTAGTACTTCCACAGCATCAAGCAAACTATCACCACTGAGGCGAATGCAAACTATAACGGATAGTGTTTGGATTTCTCCAATTCATCACTTCATGATGCCAGGATGTTAGGAAAGAAACATATTCTGTGTGATTGTGCATTCTGCATTTAGACAACAAATTATTTTTAATTCACAGGCTAATTATTACCGTAAAAGCTAATCACAACATGCTTTCATTTAAATATTAACCGTTCGATATTTCCCGCGTCGCATTTCGCGCTCCCAGCGTACCGTGTCAGATAGCCGCACTGCAGTAACTTACCAAAGCCTCTCTCTCCCTCAATCTAAGCCCAAATTTCATCCCCTCCCCTCTTCCCTCTCTTTTCCTTCCCCAAACCTCCTACCTCCTCTCATCACTATCTCCTCCATTCCTCACCACCCGTCTCCTTCTGTGTGCGAGGGGTGTGTGCAGCGGTGGGCGGGGTTAAGGACGCGTCAATCAGCGGCGCTACAATAGCACGTGTGGCGGTCATGGTCATAGAGCGGCACGGTGGAGTCGACGCGACTGCAGGCTGCTGATAGGAGAGAGAGCGAGCGGTTACCGTCACCTTATCCATCCACCGCTCCTCCTTCACTACAACCACAACCGCCTCTGCAACCCGATCGTCCTTTAATAATGCACGGGGAGCTGAAGTGAATACCAGCGGCCGGGCTCTGAATGATGTATCGCGCCGGTTACTACAGCACCGCACCGGAGAGCTTGAACCTGTAGCTGTGTGATCCGCGGAGAAAATGTCACACTATCATTTCATCAAATGCTGTGAGTAACGAGCCGCGAGAGACGCGTCTTTCCATACATGCATCTGCCCATGATGTCATTTCGTCAATGATGTCATTTGTCAATGATGTCATTTTGCTGGAGAGAGTGATTGAGAGGCAGGAGGAATTGCGTGTGATGTAGGGTGTGTATCTGCATGCAGGTCAAGGCAGCAGATTTTAATCAAAATTCATGGGTGCTTATTGCATGTGGTTGTGTTTAACACAACAAATGCATATAACCACCCAGTGGAGATGATGAGCTGTCATGATGATGGGTTGGCTTGCGTGCATGTGTGTATGTGTGAAGTTGCAGCAGGATGCGGCAGCATTGTAAAAGTTGACCGGTGGCTTGCTGGATCTGCTGCTGCAGGTGTGTAGGAACCTCCTGAGGGAGTCTGCCTGCTTTCAGACAGACGGCCGGTGGGTGACAGTCTGACAGCCTCTGCAGGATCCCTCTCTGGTGTGTATCTTTGTATTTGTGGTGGGCGTGTGGTCGTGAACACGCCTGTACAAGAGAAAGTGTCAGGTAGGATAATGGAGAGAGGGAAGGGGAGTGTTTTAGACAGAAACGGATGTAGCAATGGTGGCTGGGAGGATGGAGATGCTGATGTGGGAGAAGGTGGTAATCAGGAAGCATTTGTGTTGCCAGCTGCAGATGAAAGGCAGTTGTTAAACTCGTCCCTTTCCCAGCCCTCTCTTTTCATCTTTATTCAGATAGTCTAGTTCTCCTTCATCTCTAATGCTTTTTTTTTTTTTCCTCTGTATGTTTTGCTCATTTGAACGCACACCCACACACCCCTCTGTCGCTTTTAGTAGATTATATTATGCTTTTGCTATGTTTAATTTTTTTGTTTGTTAGTTTGTTTGTGGCACTTTCCATGGATAGAGTGCAAAATAGGTCCAGAAAGAAATGATTTTGCATAACCTACAGAAAATGTTGTTGTCAACCTTAAGAGGTCAAATACATATTTATAAGCTATTTTTTCCTAGTTAACCCTGTTAATATTTTGGGCATGTCTAAGTAACCAGTTGCAATTACATAGATGAATTTAGATATTGCTGCATTCCAGTTTGGATTAAATGGTGGTTTGAAGGTTGATAAACTTATATTTCCCTTGTATTTAAGACATATGCTAATTTAAATTGGGTAACAAGAGTGAGCTTGATGAATTGCCAACACTAAAACTTGTTTACAAATAGCAGAAATGGAATAAGATTATTCATCTGGTTAATTTAAATAAGCTTCCATTTTTAATCATTTTTATTAATATACAGCATAATATTGAGGGAGTTCAGCAACAATTTAAGATAAAAATGCTGAAATAAATATTAACATTTTTGGTCCCATTTTATATTTGGTGACCTTAACTACTCCGTGCTTGCATTTACATTTAATCATTTGATACAATGCAGTTATTGTGTACATGCACTACCACCAAAAGATTTTTAATGTGTGTTTTTTTTTTTTTTTTTAAAGAATTGTCTTCTGCTCACCAAGTCTGCATTAATCCAAAGCAGTGATATTGTGAAATATTTTTTACTATTTAAGATAACACCTTAACCCACCCTTAAACCTACCCGTACCACTAAACCTGCCCCTAATCTACCCGTACCCCACGTCAAAGCAGCAAAAAAGTGTTTTGCAATACAATATGAACACAGTAAGTACATTGTACATGGTAGAAAAGCCACCTAATATAAAGTGGGACCCAGTTTTTTGTTATTAAAATGAGTTCCAAGTTAATTAGTTATTTAATGAACTGAATATTAGTTTAATGTATTGCAAAATTTATATCATTGTTGGATACAATTGAAAAGGCATGACAGTTTAATCTTTCTTTAAGGTAAGAGGTGGGGATGTCTTTGAACTAGCTACTTGTCATGCTAAATTAGTTTTTAGTACTAGATAATAGTTTATAAAATTAGTAATGCTGCAGTAGTTTTGGCAATGGAAAATATTCAGCTGAAATGACAAAATAATATTTCATATATCCAATGATGTGTATGTGACCAAAATTGACTAAAAATGATGCTAGCAACATGTGAAAATTGGTCTGCCGAAATATCGAGAGGTGGCTTATTGCTGAAGAACTTTACTACGAATGGTTTACAACTTGTTTAGTGACCCAAATGTCATTAACAAAACTCTGTTTTTGGCTAAATGAAAACTTAAATTTAAATTTCTATGTTTCAGTAAAAAATTCATTTAACTATGTGTAGATCTAATAGTTCTCACAATGAAAAAAAATAGATTTGTGCCTGCAATACTTGCATAAAAGTAACAGAGTGCAGTATATTGTATTCATGGAAAGAGCTTTGTGCTATCACATACTCCTTCCTCTGTTCTCCTCACCTTTACTCTTCTTTCCTGTGTGTTTGAGCGGACAGAGACTCAACGGTGGCCAGTGCCAGAGGCAAACAGTGAGAGAATGCGCAAGGTCGCACACTCAGGTGCAAAGCCAGCAGAACATTGTGCGTGTGTGTGCTTCTATAGAGCGTGTTTGTGTGTTTATGTGTGTGACTAGTGCACTTCTCAGATCCCCCTCAAGGTTTGAGATGTAGTACAGGAGACAAGTGCATGCTTACGGAAGTCTTTCACATTTGGGTTTGTCTGATCCCATCAGTCTTGTGAGAGGAAAGAAAGAAGAGATTTTTACAGTCGCTGCATCCTCTGTGTGTTCACAAAGTTGGGTATGTTTGTGTTTGAAAGACAAAGAGAGAGTGCTCTCTGTCTAATTTATGCTTCCCTATTCCCCTGCCTCTTATATTAACAGAAGCTTGTACGATACTCCAGTGTAAATCAATACCTTGACAGCCTGGAAGCGGAGACACAGAAGCAAACTAGAGAAAGGAGGAAACCTCACCCATCTCCCTCTCTATCCCATTATTCCTGCCATTCTCTGCCTCTCTCCATGACTGGTTCAGTCACACATGAATGACATATTTGGAATCAGTCAGAGGTGTCACCAACTCCGCTCAGCCAGCACCCATGACACACTGCATGTGTGTGTGAATCTGTACAAAATAGACATGTATTTGACAGTAGTAGTGAATAAGTTATGCCACCAGGTTCATATGTATAAAATTTTAAAATGTAAAAACATTGTAAAAAATGACTTTAAGAAGTCAGTTTTCTAGATGAATGTTTGAGCATTGTGTTTGTGTCTTCTCACAGATGCTAAAACCAAGACAAGTCAAACAAGACAAGTCAACATTGCATTCTAAAAATGTGATGCTCAAGTGAAAAGTTCAGCTTCTAAAAAAAACACATTATATGCAAAAATGCATTCAGTGGTGTGAGTGGCACCTTAGATAGGTTACTTTATAATGCAAGGCATTTTTTTTCGGTCCTGCCTGTTTGCATCGGCTATCTCTATTTACAATTATTTCCTGCCCAAACTCCATTTTCCATTGGCTTTTACTATGAGTTCCACATTTGACCTTTCAAGTTTTAGATGGTCTTGTTCTAATTCATCTTTGCAAAAATTGGATAAAATCGCAGAAGCAACTTTTTATTTGGCTGTTGTTGTAAGGACAGCTTTAATGCCGTCCATATCGGTCAGATAAAAGTGTGGTTAAAGGCCAGATCGTGCCAGACTAAAAGTAAAAAAAAAATCTAGTGACTATGAAAGCCAACTGTGTTTTGTGCATCTAGGGTAAAAAACTGTGCTTGAACACACCATGATGCCTACAGCCAACAGCCAAATAGCACATACTGTATGTTTTGCACTTGCATGAGGCTAAAATCTTATGTCATGATGAGTAATGTTATTTCATGGTAATGATATATAACACTATATAATTATTTTAGGTTTAAATAAGGTCTTAATGAAAAATTTTAATATCATGGAAATTTCATAATTGTTGTCACCAGTGCCAATCACAAAACTAATACTAGCCTAAATTAAAAAAAAAAAAAACTTTAGCTCACAGAAGACAGTCAGCAATTAAATAAGAATAATAAACTAATGACAAGCAATTGGACAAATATAAATAAATAAATAAATAAATTAATTAATTAATTAATTAAATAAAATTAAATAATACAGTAGAACATCTAAATAAGAAATGCTACATACATTGTATAAAACAATCAAATGTATAAAAACAATGCATATTTTTCACTGTGTAAATTTAATTATAACCATTTCCTCTCATTAAAGTTATAAAAAGTGATTTAATCAAGAGTAGTAAGAAATTTTCTTTTGTTGTTTGATTTAACATAAATGACAGAAAGCAGGAATAGTAGACTGCTATCACTTTAAGAGCTGCCTGGATCCAATATGCTGTTACACGTGTTTTCTTTCTCAGCTGTTTGCTTTCACTTAAGACCTAAATTACTGTGTTACAAGGATACTTGCAAAGATGGGCATTTTGACACATACAAGTGTGTGTATTTAACTATTCAAGGCTTATAAAGTGGCAAAAATAACTCTGTTTATTACTCCTGCGCTCTATGAACACTATCTTCATGTGTGTGAGTCTCAGAAATAGAATCTCTGACAGTGTGCATGCATATAGCGAAATTAGTTCTCTTTCACTGCTGATAGCATTTTAACAACTTAAAAACACATGCAAACACTAAGTTTCTGTGACCACGTAGCACAGCGATGTCGCAGTTAGAGCCTCACGTGACAGAGACATAGTCGATAGTCGAAAATCTCTACCTGTTGACAAATTTACCGGTTAATTGTGTCTACCAGTATATCACCCACCCCTAATACTGCAAAAATACATTTGTAAACAAAGCAGCACTTTCTTTGTTCCAGACAGCCATCCCAAATAGCACACGAACATCTGCAACATGTCTGTTAAAGATCTCTTGATCTGGAAAACATCTGCTGTGTCTGTCTGGCAGAAGTCTGTAAGATGTCAGTATTACATACATTCTAAATCATAAACATCTTAAAGACATCTAATAGACGTCTATTTGACATCTGATAGGAAACGTCCAATAGACTTATCCCTGTTAGCAAACGTACATCTCGGAGATGTCTATTTGATGTCTGCATTTACATCTGCAAGACATCTGCAATACGTCTATTGGACGTTTTCTATGAGATGTCAAATAGCATCTATTAGGTGTCTTTAAGATGTTTATGATTTAGAAAGTATGTAAAACTGACATCTTACGGATGTCTGCCAGACGTTTGTACACAGCAGATCCTTTCCAGATCAAGAGATCTTTAACAGACATCTTGCAGACGTACATGTGCTGTCTAGGATTGCAGATGAGCAAACTACGTCTTGCAGATGTAATTGCAGACATCAAATAGACGTCTCAGAGGTTGTACATGTGCTATCAGGAATGGCATTATGAAAATGTTTGTATTGAAATGCTGAAATAGGATGACATAAATTGTCATAAGATGTTTGCTTGGTGTGTCATTACTTTTAGACTTTAGACTTGTGTCATTACTTTAGAAGGGACGAGTGGAGGGTCCATCTGAAGACAGGCAATATTGTCCAAAACATCTGCTTCAACTAAAAAGCCTTGAGTTTTTGTGCCAGCGCTTACAGTCAGGTCTGTTTCATAAGGCTATCACACACTGTGGAATCGGATATACGCGATAAGACGTAGATCAAATGTCCTTAAATCAGACATGTCTCTGATTTAAAACCACATTTGAATATGGCTTACATTGGATGCTTGAATAACTGATCTTGTGCATTTTTAAATGCATGCAACAATATCCAATCTGGGTTAAATGTGAGTAAAAATATGTAAACGGAGCCCTGTTTACTTTTTAATGCACTTTCATAGTGTACATTCTCAGAACCCATTCATAAACAATCCGGGGCTATCGGGTAATGCTAATCAATAGCCAGTTTACTATTTAGGTGTTGTTGTAGGCTGATGTTAGGCATTCCAGACTTGTTAAACCCTGTTCTCAAGTCTAGCTAGTCTAGATGGTGTTGTAAGTTGATTTATTTATTTATTTTTTTGTTACCATGCATAATGTATCCAGACTACCTGAGGTGTAGGTGTCTATAAGTATGAAATGAGATTCCCTTGTTGGTGAACTTTAACATCCCAGTCAAAAAGTCTCTTTAAAGTTTAAAAGGAATTTGTCCTTCACTATCAACTACACACTTACATTTAGGTCTCGCTCCTTTAGTATGTAACACCCACATCTCACAATCCAATCAACTGCAGATGGATAAAACCAAGTCCCGCCCTTGTTTCTTTCCTGTCCTGTTCCTTCAAATGCACTGCAGATAAAAACTCAGTATCAAATGCTGTTTCAGCAGAGGTCTAGGTCTGTAACAAATTTCGTTGTGTGGGTGTGTGTGGGTGAAGGCTGTGTTTGACTTAATGCAGTCGTCTATAAAACAGTTATGGACTCTCTCAGTGTAGGCCGTAAAGAAGCCAGTAAGAAACAGACAGCAATGAATGAGGTCAAGAAGAAACTGCTGGAAATGTTAGTGATTGAATGGTTGAATAAAAAACAGGGGTGGATGGGACTGTAAAGTGGCTGTAAAAAGGGATCGAAAAAGGCTGATGGCTTTATTAGACAAAGAGAGAGCTGAAAGGAAAGAGTGAAGTGGAGAACAGCTGAAGAAAGAGATGAAACTAGACAGGATGGAGAAAAATACAGGAGTTCATTCCTGGTTCACTTAGTCACATGCAGGGACTAATAGCAAAGCAGCATCACAATTCTGCCTTTGGGCGTATGCAACTGTTCTACTAATGTCCAAAAGCAAACTGCTTTCTGTTCTTCACCACTGGAAAATTATTTGACTAAGTATCCAGATACACAGTCATACAGTAATTTTTTGGCTTGTGTTGTCTTGGAAGCCCATTTCCACGACAGAATAAAGAATAAAGAAAGGTAATTCTGACTATTTATCTAGCAATTGCAAGTTTACATCTTGAAATGGTGAGATATAAATCGCAATTGTGAGTTCTAAAGTCAGAATTGCTAGATATAAACTGACTATTCTGAAAAATGAAGTTAGAATTGCAGGGTTTCATTTTTTTCCTCAGAATGCAAGTTAATGTCCAATTCTGAAGGGGAAAAAAGACTAATACTTTCTCAGAATTGCGCGTTTATATCTCACAATTCTGACTTAATAACTTGCAGTTACATGTTATAAAGTCAGAATAAAGTTATATAGTCAGAACATGTCATAAACTTGCTTTAGTTTAAATTAAATCTTGCAGTTCTGAGTTGTTCTTCCATGCAGTTGCGAGTTTATCACACAATTCTGAGAAAAAAACTCAAAATTGATTGAAGATAAAAGTGGCAATTATTTTATTTTATTTATTTTTTTTTTGTGGCGGAAACGGGCTTCCACACTTTTTACTGCTTTTAACTTTGTAATGTCATACTATTTTATAGGATTTTATGTTGGAGTTCTAGTTCACTCACCTGTTGTTCCAAACATTTCTTTCTTCTGAGGAACATAGGAGCTATTTTGCAGAATGTCCTGGCTCCTGTTTTTCCATATTATACAATTAAAAGTGAAGGTGGGCTGGAAAATAAATGTCATGAAAATAGTCTATATGGCTTATGTGTGTATTACAATTCTTGTATGAAGCCAAATGATGGCTTTGCAAGGCTTACCAGTAAGGATTTTAGACCCGGTTGGGCCAGTAGTTCAGATTTCAACTTTTTTTTTTTTTTCTGGCCCTAATACAAAAGTGTGTAAATGTAACATTTTGTTTTATTTTGTTTTATTTTATTTTATTTGTCATTTTAAAATTTGATTAAAATGTATGCATTTTAAATTACTTATCTGATGATTAACATTTAAAACTGCATAATGAGAAATTAAATTAAAATAATGGGAAAAAAGTTTTCATCTGCTTATTTTTAAGAAGTTTAATTATTATTATTATTATTATTATTATTATTATTTATTTTTTTTTTAATTCAGTCTTTTAATTGCTTTTGGTTTAAATGATTAAAACATTTAATATAAAATATTAAGGTTAATTTTCATATTACCTGTAATTAGCTGAAAAATTATTGCACACATGGCAAAACATTATTTTGTTTATAACGACAGATCAATTCTTGTTGAAACTGCAATCGCAATTTATTTTTGCAGTTTTGACAACCTTATGTTTGCTAGCCAGCTCATTTTACCTACAGTATAGCTGACCAAAAACATGCAAACATAATGAATGAAAAAAAAAAAAAAAAAAAATTGTCTGTTAACCCTGCCCTGTAGAACCACGGACAGCATTTTACCACACTTTTTTCAGTGTACTGAGCATGCAACATGCAACAGTGTTGTTGTGCTCATATCACGGCCAGCGCAAATGCTTCATAATGCCTTCCATGTCTTGACCTACATTAAAATTCTTGCTTCTTACCAGTAGCCAGATGTGTTCAATTCAGGCATTCCAATTTATTTCTCAATTTTACTATCCTACTTTACGAGACAACCATCGGCTCCTAATCTCCCTTCATAATTTCTCTAAATGGAACTGCAAACCATTACCATTGCCATGCAGAATGTAGTAGGTCAATATTCCTCCGTGTGCTTTTAATCCACATGATCTTCACTCTTGGCTGAGATTGGATCATGCCCGTTTGATTCTTTGACTAAGAAACGTGGAAATGCAGCTTCATATGAGCTCTGAGCCTGTGCCATACAGTCCTGTGATTATACTGTATGTGCTGCCATGCTACTGTGCCACTGTCCCACTGTCCCACATATCTGCGGCTCACTGATAGCAGGCTGAGGGGAAAATGAAAGCTCACGGCTAATTCTCTTTGTTAATGGAATTGCGTTTGTGCTTCCGCTGCGTGTGTGTTGGGGGGTGTTTTCTGGGAATGTTATACCGACTTCAGCTTATGGTTGAGTCTTGTGGATTGCGTTCAAGGCTTTAAACGAGGAAAAAAATGTTTGAGTGGAGCTGTGGGAATCTCGTCTGCTCTTAGTGTGTCTGACATTGCTGTGCGTTTGAAGGGCAAATGTTCACGGCACTGCATTTAAATCTGTAGGCTTTGGAAGTGCAGCAATTATAGCACTTACTTGAGGAGCTAAGAGTCTTGAAGGTGTGTATTTATGTGTTAAAAGTGAAAAAAAGGATTTCCCTGATGCTTCATGTTGAGAATTGATATGAAATAGAGTTGCAGCCCCCTGGGTGGTATTGGGTGTTACCAAATAAATGCACAATTATGGATGTTGTCAGATGTTAGGTGAGAGTCCAGGAGTGGGAAGACCATATCTGGGTTTTCTGAGGTTTGTTTCATTCGTTCCTGGGGAGAGACAAAGGAGAGAATCTATAGAACTGATTTTAGGGTAATTGGATTCTTTTACAACCAAAAGCTTATTTAACTGCAGTGCCGGAACTTATTTTAAAATGTCTTTAATCTTCACAGTCTTATCAGCGTGGAAACTGAGTCGGCACAGAGGGAGAGAGAGCCCGGCTGTTGCTGTCTTCAGTCAAGGCAGCATCAGAAAGAAAAATTAAACAAGATTTTAGGCAGCGTCAGAAATTAACAAGGGCTTGTGGCAAAAGTGCCACCAAAATGAACAAAAATGCCGCATAAATTAAAGACAAAGGGGCAAAAAATGTCCCAGCACTAATAAAGAGCAGGTCATATGGTATTTTAAAGTGTCCTAATATTGTGTTGGAGTCCCCTACAACAGGTTTAAATGCATCTAAGATCAGAAAACATTGTAGTTTTCTCAGAATGCACATTAAATATTAGAGTCATTTTACAGTGATTTCAAAACGATTTGTTCGAGGCAATTCTGTCTGTAAACCCGTCCCCTCAATAAGCCCACTCTGCTCTGATTGGTCAGCTGGCCAAGTCTGTTGTGATTGGCATGGAGAGGAGTCCTTGAGCAACGTAGCGAGTGCTACCACTGACAAAGCATGCACCAGTGTTGTCAAGTTCGTGGTTTTCTGGTGGTTGTTTTTCATGTCCACGAGTTGAAGCGACTACAATAATGTAATATTTAGCCCCTGGAATGGTAATTTTACCAGGGTAAATTTGCCCAAAAACGTGTATTTTACCCCCCAGAACGCAATATCTATTTATGTATTTATTTATTTTTTAACACTAGAACCGCCACGGGGTAAATTTTACCCGTACATATTATTTAAATGTACATAACAGATTTTCAATAAAACACTCAAGTCTCCCAGTCATTGACTTTTACTAAAATTGTGCAATTTAAAATCCCCTGGTGTTAAAAAGTATTTAGATAATACCAGATCGAAAAACTGAGCATTTATACCTAAAAGCGCCAGTGCGGGTCAAATTTGCCCACTATATAATGCCTGTATTTTCACACTGTCGTAGTCTTGCCGGTTATGTTTTTTTTTTGATTACCGTAAGTTTATTTGGTTGTTCACTTATTAAAATTATAAATGATATAAATAAACAAATTAATCATTAATTAGGTGAAGCTCTGCACTTGAATTTGACATCACATCATCCTATGCACTGTGCGCAAGTTATTACATGTTGTCTATGGGCTGTTTTAGTAATTTAAATAACATGAATTCTCTTAATTTACTGAATAATGACAATGAATTCTAATATTACACTACACAATGATGTAGTTACTTCCTTTTAATTCCCTTTGTCAGCGCAGTCTTATTAATGTTAAATTGACTTATGAAAACAGACTGTAGCCTGCATAAAACTCTATAAACATAAAACAACAGGGCAAAAATATAAGTTGGTGAGTAGACACTTCTTTATTAAGACAGTGGTATAATACAATGAAATAAAGTCTTCTTTAGCCATATCAAAACACTTGTTTGCGCGTGGGTAAAATTTACCCGCGTGACGGTTTTAGGTATACAACGACCTCTGGCGGTTCTAGTGCCACGAAACGTGATTGGGCTACTTTTGAGCTAGTTTTGAGAAGCAGTTGGGCAGGTTTTGGTGTGAAAACCTGGCAACCCTGGCATGCACCTTTACTAAAACAATAATAAAGTGCTCCAATCTGTTCTTTAAAAAATGGCATAAAATACATTTTATTTAACACTTATACAAACGAATCATGCCCACAGCTAAAGTTTAACTGCTAAACTGTAAATGCTTAATAAAACAATAATGGTGGATCAATAGCCAGGTGCTAACATTACTAACTGACAAAACAATACCGTCTCTAAACCATATGTCTATTGTAATGTCTGAAGAACCACAGACAAAATATGCGCTTTAATTGTCTTTATTAACTTTAATACAAGCAAATTGTGCCCACAGCTATGAAGTTTAGCTACTAAACTGCAGTGTTGGGCAGTAACGCATTACTTTGTAACGCGTTACTGTAATTTGATTATTTTTTTAGTAACGGAGTAATTTAACGCGTTATAATTTCCAAATGAGTAATTAGAGTATAGTTACAAGTATGCGTTACTGCTGTGTTACATCATTGCCGACTGAATGTGCTTTATCATCTATATAGATTGTAAAAAGGGTGTTGGCTCGCACATGCGACGGGGTGCGGAGGGCAACGCATCAACTTCTGTTGTCTTCGCATGAGTCTCTGCCCGCCCGCACCCGCGCCCGCACTCGCCCATCAAGTCTTGTCCCAAAACTCGATGGGCGAGGGCGAGTGCGGGTGCGGGCGGGCAGAGACTTGTGTGTGTGTGTAAAGCAATAGAAAAAATGATTTGCGGGACTCCCGTAAAATAGAAACATCTAAACACAAAACATCTAAAACGAATTGCTATTCATTTACTGCACAAAAGCAGCAAGAACAACTAATATAAAACAAAAATGATTAACACGCGTAAGTATAGGCATAGTTTCTATTTGTAACACGTGTTTGCAGCGTTAAACAATGTTGATTTCTGGAATGCAATGGACAGTCAGAGAATACACTCACTGGTCGAAATGCCGTGCATTCTGCAACCACGCAGCAGCAGCCTATTGCTTTTAGTAAAAATAACAGTGAATGTTGATGCTTTAATAACAAATATTTTATCGGGAGCGTTTATGCTGGGATGTTAGGCAACACACAGGCTTAATATTTCACGTAAATTTTGTGGATGTACAGAAAAAAAGTAATTTAACTAGTAATGTAACTAATTACTTTTGAAATAAAGTAATTAGAACAGTAATTTGATTACTTTTAAAGGGAGTAATCAGTAATCAGTAATTTAATTACTTTTTCAGAGTAACTTGCCCAACACTGCTAAACTGTAAACTGTTTGTGGGCAGGTCAGACTGTTTCAAAAACCCATATGACCTGCTCTTTAAACAAAGTATTAAGTCTGTCATGATTAAAATAAAAAGTGAAAATGAATGAAAAGATGTCAATTCGTGGAATTACATTTAGATTCGCTCACACTGCATCAGATTGCTTTTACACACTGGTTTGTGCAGCGCTGAGCCTTACAACCAATCAAATGCATTTTTGTTATTTAAGAATGCATTTGCCAATCAGAAGTGCTTCGATTAGTCAGTGCTGAAAACGCACCAACCAGAGGCGCTTAAATTAGACTTAGACTTGCGGATTTATTCGTCATAAACAACACAGTGCAGATACGATTTAATAAAAGATTAATTTCATAGCTTCAGTGATTCTTTTTGCTTAACTTGTGCTAGGCTAATGTCATGGAACGACATGTTTGTCTATGAAGCCAGAATGTGATGTGCCCAAAACGAAACAAAAACATTTTATAATGATTTCTGTTATAATATTGCAACCCTATGAGCGCCTGTTTTTTACATGTACAATTTAGATACAATTTTGGACAACAGTCTATTGTTATTGACAACAGTTTAAAATATTGATTCAAGTAAATTTAAGTACTTGACATTAAAGACAACAGATGGTTTTTAAAGTAATAAGGTCCCCTTAAAAATTAAAAAAACAAACAAAAAAAAAATGCCCCTGGAAATCAGTTTGGGCAATTGTCACCTCCCCTCAGTTTCTTCACTTTATTACAAATAAATCCTAATCTAGTCATGACAAACTGTATATCGTTGGAAAGGTCTAAGACTCCTAAATTGATATTTTACCATATTTTTGTGTTACAAATTATGTAGCAAAAGTAATAGATTAATATATGTCAAGAGTGCACCTCAAAAATCTACATCCTTTGAAAGCAATTTTATAATCAGACATTGCATTATCATGGAAAATGTACATCAAAATCATAATGCAAACATTTTTTCATTCATGAATTATAAAAATTTAAGTTTGGATAGTGCATTTTTACGTCTGTGTTAAAAAATGGGAGTAACAGTTAACGGGTTAAAGTTTATTTTAGACCCTGATTGGAGGGGTGAATAATTCTGATGCAGATCTTGAGGAGAGATGGTGAAAAGGATTTTTTTTTTTTGTTTTTTTCTTGCATTTCTTACTTTTGGCCACTTTATTATTAATCTAAAAATGTGGAAAACAATGCAATATGACATATTTAACCATTAAAGAGTTATATATCATTCAGAATCCTCCTACACGTTTGCATGTTCTTGTTTGCCTCAAGTCAGTTGTGGTTTGGGAACAGTTTATGTCTTTCTCCCACATTCCCTGTTTTTCTGCTTTTGTCCTGAGGCTGTTTTTAACTTATAAACCGCCTTTTTCAAGTTCATGCGTTCCATATGCTACTTTGTTTAGCATCTCACCCCTCCCTCACATGTGCCCTTCAGTGTAATACACAGTAAAGCAGACTATATGCAAATCGGCTCACTAAATGATGGCATATGTGTTCTTCAGTGTCCGTTTGTAACAGGTGTGATGCTGTAAGCTGATAGTTATCTCTCCTGGAGCAGATTGAAAGCATCAGTCATGCTCTTTTCTCTCCTTAGCCGGTGTCTGATTATCATCACATCGCTCAGAGCGGAGTACAGCTTCTCTCAATACAGAAACACCACAAAAAAGCATTTTCTTTATCAGTTTGTCTTGATTTCCAATAAAACTCCTAAACATCCATAAAACGAGAGAAATTTACTTCAACAGTATTTGTACTAAAAAACACAGCCTTGATTTTTGCTTCATAACCAGCTCAGCTAGCCAGTATTGAGTAGTTTCAGAGGGCTGTTTTTCCCTCAAGGTCTTCTGACATCTGACTGTGGAAATATATTTGATTTAAAAAGTTAATAGAAAAAGTTTTAGCTGTCTGCCTTTTTGTGCTTTTGGGTCTCAGAGAAAGACTGCAGTCATTGTCTTTGAAGTTTAAGTAATGTTAATGCATTTTCTTCACTATTTGACCTGGAGATCCAGCAGAGCTCAGCAGTGGTGTTCCATTTTTATGCTTTAAGAGTCAAATTAGGTTACTGAAACACTGCTTTCACTCACAGCCATAAAAGGTCCCCATAGTCTATTACATCAAATTGCCTTTTTAAATGCCATGTGCCTGACCTCTTATGTCCTTAGAGACAAGGACTCAGAGAGTAGAGGAGCAGTTCGAACCGGTTGTCATAGAGTTATGTCTTCTCTATTCTGGAGGTATACCAACAGCGCTCATTTTGGATGACTTCTTTATCTGACCCGTCTGATTAAGAAGATTTCCAAAAATTGGAAGTACTGTTGGTGTACCTCCAGGAACAAGGTTGGAAAACACTGTAGTTCTATTCAATTTATTTTTACCAGTCAGAAGTTTTTGAACAGTAAGATTTTTAATGTTTTTCTAATTTATGCTCACCAAGCCTTCATTTATTTGACCCAAAACACAGCAAAAGTATGACACATTTTTACTGTTTAAAATATCTGCTTTCTATTTGAATATATTTTAAAATGTAATTTATGTATTTTGTATGTATTTTATGTATTTATGTAATTATTTATCCTATGATCAAAGCTAAATTTCACCATCATTACGCTAGTCTTCAGTGTCACATGATCCTTGAGAAATCATTTTAATATGCTGATTTGCTGTTTGCTGTTCTAGAAACATTTCTGAATATCAATATTTAAAATGGTACTAAAACGTTTTTTTTTTTTTTTTTTTTTTTTTTTTTTTTTTTTTCCAGAATTTTTTGATGAATAGAAAGATCCAAAAATTCAAAAGCTTGGTGTTAGTCACTTTTTTTTTTTTTTTTTTTTTTTTTTTTTTTTTTTTTTTAGGGAAAGTCATTAATACTTTTCTTTAATACGATACTTTAAATTGCTCAAAAGTGATACTAAAGACATTTATAATGTTACAAAAGATTTTGAACTTTCTATTCATCAAAGAAACCTGTAAAAATTCTACTCAGTTATTTTTAACATAATAATAAATGTTTTTTTATTATTAAAACCGCAATAAAACAGCAGTAGAATGATTTCTGAGGGATCATGTAACTGGAAAAATTCTGCTAAAATTCTGCTTTGAAATCACAGGAAAAATATAGTATTTTAAAATATACATTTAAATAGAAACCAGCTATTTTTAAATGATAAAAATATTTCCAAATTTTACTGTTTGCTGTATTTTGGATTAAATAAATGCACGCTTGGTTCTTTAAAAACATTTAAAATTTTTGAAAAAAATGGTCGTGTATGTGTTGGGTCTATTAGTAGAATGGAATAGAACATGGAATTTGTGTCATCATAAGCTTTTGAATGAATGGAATAGAATAAAATACATATTGCTTTTTTCATCTGATGATGGTTCTGATAACTGAAGATGGGAATGATCTATCCTAATAGATTGAAAGGTTCTGTTGAATCAACAAATGGAATGGAAAATAATAATCTTTTTATCTTAAGCTGTTCCTTGAATTGAGCAGATGATGTCTGTACAGATTGGTCTGTATTCATTGAAAGCTGTTTTTTGAATTAAACGTTTCAATGATGCTACAGTTCAAACATTTGCAATACAGTAGAGATGAAAATTGAAGAACAACCTGCAATTTTCTAAATTTCAAGGACACTGCTTAGCCCTATTGAAGTTATCCTAGCAGGAGTAGAAGGGCATTTTTTTTAAGCATATTTCAAAAATTAATTGGATTCTGAAGCACAGTACAAAAAAGTTCAATGAGATATTTGCAAAAGAACTCAAAAAATTAGAGAACACTTACAGATTCCTCCAAGTTATTGGTGTTAATCTGGCACCTGGTGCTAATTTCCTTGACAAACCCTATTTAGCTGGCAGCATTCCTTTAATTTTCACTGAGATTGCAACATGGCGGGCCACTTTAAGGTGATTTAAACCCTGTGACAGGAGATTGTCCAGATGAACGCCAAAAGTATGACATTTTCCGCCACTGCAAGAGAAGTTGGTCATTCCAAATTTGTGTTTACAGGTTTACAATGACACTAATTAATTTAAGTCCCCTCAAAAATCCATTCATCCACTTAAATGCATGAGAAGACAGGATAATGCAGAGACTCTTAATTGGGAATCGGTTCAACACTGCAGCTGGAAGTGCTTGGCAGTTCACTGCTGAACAGCGCTGAGAAGATCGGACTGAAAGTGCACTCTGCAGTGACCAAACCTCTCATCAGCAGAAACAGTCAAAAGTCTAAGCTCACATTTGCTGAGGAGCATGTTGTTTAGAGAGAGGAGAACTGGTCCGAAGTTTAATTTATTTGGCTTTGATGTGAAACATTTTGTTTGGTGTCAGACGGAGGAAAGACTGTTGAATGCAAATGTTTGTCAGAACCTCCTTCAGCAACACACAGTTCCTTCTGTGTAGGCATCTCCCAATCAGCCTTCAATTTTTATGCAAGACATTAAAAAACTTTCCCAACCACAATATATTGAATAACAGTGGATATAATGGAATAGATTCTATTGTGCTCACCATAGGCTGCTCATAGGACAGAATCGAACAGACAGTTTCCGTCAAGATGGAAATGGTTTGGTTGACTGAATAGAAATGATCCTTCTGTCTTCATCAGAAGTTTTCTCATGTGAATATGATATATGGCATTGTGACCCTGAGAGAAAATGTATTGTCATTTGGGGTTCTTAGTTCTGTTTAACAGGCATATGAGAACATTATGACACAGAGAATATGTATGTAACAGAAGGGATAGGGCAGAAAGAGCTCTTTAATTTGTCTACAAAGGCAGACTTTCAAACTTTTATTTCCCTGGCTGAAGGGTTTCTGGTGACCTGAATTATCTGAGTAATTACAGATTTGCACAACGGCGTATCTAACAGGGAGAGAGAGGAGCCGTTCTTCCCGCTGTCATTCCTTAAACACAGCCTTGAGGGAGGGGATTGATGTGCTTGTGATTGCTGCGATAGAAGCGACCGCATCAGCAAGGTCACATAAACTCCTTGTAATTCATCTAAACTTTTTAGCCCACGTTTGAGCGATCGCACACTGTTCTAGCGTGAGCTCATCCTCTCTGTGGATATTTCTTATTCATCTCGGGTGAGATGGGTGGTGAGTGACTTTATAATGCATGATGTGTGCGGCTGGCGCCGGCTCAGCTGCAGGCTGAGGATGGATGGAACGTGTGAGAGAATGACTGAGCAGCTCTGTGATTGCAGCAAATGAACCTTGAGGAGAAGGGCAGCCAGTTTGACTTGAACGTTTCAAACCTTTAATTATTTATCAGCATTAAAATTTCCTTTTAAATGTAAATGGTAATACGTCCACTTGTGTCTGTGAGTGGAATGGCGATGTGTCCAGTGCATCTCAAAGTAAATGAAGTAAGAGTCCTGCTCCTAAAGGAGAAGTCCACTTCCAAAACAAAGATTCAGATATAATGTACTCACCCCCTTGTCATCCAAGATGTTTGTGTCTTTCTTTCTTCAGTCGTAATGAAATTGTTTTTTGAGGAAAACATTTCAGCATTTTTCTTCATATAATGGACTGATATGGTGCCCCAATTTTGAACTTTCAAAATGCAGTTTAAATGCAGCTTCAAACAATCCCAAATGCGGTTGTAAACAATCCCTTATCTAGCATAACGATCGGTTATTTTCATAAAAATAATACAATTTATATGCTTCTTAATGTCAAACGCTCATCTTGTCTTACTTTTTTTACTAGTTTTTTTGACAAAAAAACTGAGTCCAGGCAGAGTAAGACAAGACAAGTGTTTGAGATTAAAAAATATTTGAATTGTATTTTTTTAAATGAAAATAACCGATCGTTTCGCTAGATAACACCCTTCTTCCTCAGCTGGGGTCGTTTACAACCACATTTGGGATCGTTTAAAGCCGCATTTAAACTCCATTTTGGAAGTTCAAAATTGGGGCACAATACCAGTCCATTATATGTCCTGAAGTCCTGAAGTGTTTTTCTTAAAAAAAAAAAAAAAAACCTAACTTCTTTACAGCTGAAGAAAGAAATACATGAAGATCTTGGACGACAAGGAGGTGAGTACATTATATGTGAATATTTGTTTTGGAAGTGGACTTCCCTTTAATAGCAAGACAAGAGATTTTATAAAGTGGTGCAAGTTTTCATGTGGTGTATAAATTAGTACCTGACAGATAAATAAATAAATGCATATGTTAGAAACTTATTGATTCTGAAATTATAATAATTTTTTCAATAAATAAATTGTTAAAAAAAAAAAAAAAAACATGACTCAAAAGTATACACACTGTAACCAATAGTACACTATTAGTAATAGAAAGGAAAACACTAGGTTGGGTATTGAGTTTGATACTTTTTAGGCACCGACTGAATTGCCTCATTGAGTATTGAAAAATGTCTTGTCGTTTGGTACCAAATTTCGATACCTAGGGGGTTAATCTCGTCAACGTCAGTAAGCATGCAGCATGCTTGATGTGCATAAATCAAGTGTTGGTGATTAGCTCTGGTGAGGCATCATGGAAAAAGACTAGTTTACATTGGTCACGCCCAGAGATGTGGCTCACATGTGAGGCTGTAGTGTGTAAGTGTCCAAACCCTCATAGAAGTAAGGCTCTATTTACACAAGTGCATTTTCATTTTAAAATGAAAATTATCCTCATCCATAGTGGCATTTCTACTATGTTTAAGAAAAAAATCCACACTACATGACCGAAAACGCCATGACCGAAAACGTTACGTGACCATTCACGCACACTGTAGGATCATGCTACATAAGACATAAGTTTATAAGATTTATACTACGCTTTTACTCAAAACTTTTGCTAGGTTTCTTACATACAGAACTGAATGCGGAAGTGTAATCAGGGCTCTACGCTACGATTTCAGGAGCACCTTCTAATTAATAATCAAAAAATTTGGGAATTTTGTTTTTACCTTTGTAATGGCATTTTTCTAACTTTATTTAAACTGTCATCTTTTATGTTAAATTTAAATGCATAAATGTAAATGCAGCTTCAAAGGGCTCTAAACCCAGCCGAGGAGGAAGGGACTTATTTGTAGAAAATAATCAATAGTTTCACTAGATATGTACAATTTCTATACTTTTTAACCTCAAATTCTCAAAATAGCTCTGAGTGAACTCCAGTTCAAGATAGTTAGGGTAGGTTGAAAAAAAACTCCCATCTTTTTCCTCCAACTTCAAAATCGTCCTACATCGCTGCAGAAGTACCGACCCAGTATTTACGAAGTGAACGTGAAAAGAAGCCCTTTACAAAAAAAAAAAATGTAAAACAGTGGTGTAGGATGATTTGGAATTTGGATGATTTTTGTATACTGAGGATTCACTGATAGTTCAGTTTGTTTAGTGGTTGTGGCTTCAATGCATTTGCTGGACATAAAGTTCAGTGTTAATAAGGGGTAAAGTTTAATAGTCCCACAGTGTTTGTTATCCCATATTTCCATAATTTACCCAATTATTTAATGCTATTCTCTTAGAGTAACTGTTTAATAATTGCCTTACAATAACATCTAGTATATGTTTCTCAGTGGGTGCAGTTTTCTCCTTCATTTACAGCCCCTTGCAGATCCTAGAGTGTTCAGCAGTTCTTTACAGTGTGAGTACAGGGATGGCATTGGCTTTGTTCCATGCTACTGCGGGAGAAATGCCGAGTCATGATAATTCCGTCTCTAGTGCCGTGTGTGGAGAGAGTCTCGGCTCTCTCAAGGTTAAACAGACATGCTACTCAGCAGAGTGTGCCAGATAAGATTTGAATGGACTGAGCTTTGAGAAATACACAGCGCTATCTGTCTGGCATCGGTCTTGTCCTGACTTTTTAGTGGTTAAGCAGAGGAGATAAAGACAACATGCTAATTCACATACTGTCTCTACTATAGAGTATGCAAGACTATAATTAGTGCCATCCAATTGTGTCAAATTTCATATTTTCAAAGCATACTAAATCAAAATTATTACATTTTAATGATAAACTGATTTTATTCTTTCTTCCACTCTTTCCTCATGTTTCCTCACATCATCTCCTGCATCCCATCTATCTCATACCTGAACCATCTGCACATGCTCTCCTCTTTCTCTCTGTGTAGGTTGTTTTCAGCTATGTAACGTGTTCAGGCAGAACATGGAGATAGACCAGTGTCTGCTGGAGTCTCTGCCGTTGGGCCAGCGTCAGAGGCTGGTCAGACGCATGCGTTGCGAGCAGCTGCGGGTCTACTACGAGCGCGAGCGGACGCTACAGAAGCAAAGCTTCCCCAAGCCCCGCTCCACCAACCGCAAAAAACACAGAATCAGCTTCACGCTTTCAGACGTCATCCAAGATGCCATCATACGACACGATGACAAAGAGGGTAAGAAACTTATGCTTGCTTATATGTGATGCTAGTTTGGTTTCATGTTGTAAACTACACTTTTTAGGGGTTGTGAATAAAACAGATCATTGGAGTCTGTTTTAAGAAAATACTTTAAAATGTCAGGTTTAATACAATGTTTAATTAACTAGTTTTCTGAGTGAAAATTGTTTCTACACCATTTTTTTTTCAGTGTATAACTGACTAACTAGCAAGGTAGTCCTATGTTGATTGAAGACCAATAAGTTTTCACTCAAAAATGCTGCGTAGTCTGATATGAGGGGACATTCATGTGGGGCATATACTTGAGATTAAATGTTTATTAAGAGCTTTAGGCCTGGGTAAAAAAGTAATGATTTCTCAATTTTATTCAGTTCTCATTTTTATGAAACAATATCAATTCTTAAATCCCAAGAATCAATTAATGAACAGAACATTGTAGCACACCACCCATCATAAATCACAATAAGCTTGTTACTTTTGATATAAAACACTCAGGTTTCAAATTCTATCCATTTTATTGCAGTATTCAAACAATAAATGCCATTTTGCCACTGTTTAATGTGGAGTGATAGATCAGCACAAAATAAACATGAATTAACCTCTGAGATTATTTTAAAAGAGAGTAAAACTTACTGAAATCTGTATCCTGTCTCATGTAATCACTCAGTGTTTCAGCTACACAAAGATGCCAATATATCAGCTTGTAAACAATGGCACATTTACCTCAGAAAAAAACTAAACTTCTTAGAAAAATAAACTCTAGAGTGCGAAATACAGTATATGCACCATACAACATTCTTTTCTTCAGTGTTTAATTTATGTTTGAATAAATCCATCATGTTTTTATGACAGCCACCATTTAAATGTTTGTATTACAAAAAATGAATTGGAGTAGAAATACAATTATGTAATTGTAACTTTACTATTATTAAAACAAACAAACAAAAAAAAAAACACTGATTGTAATTTAAAGGGTTAGTTCAGCCAAAAATGAAAATTCAGTAATTACTTACTCGCCCTCATGTTGTTCCAAACCTGTAAGACCTTTGATCATCTTCAGAATACAAATTAAGATGTTTTTGATTAAATCCGAGAGCTTTCTGACCCTCCATAGACAACAAGGGTACCACAACGGTCAAGGTCCAGAAAGGTCGTAAGGACATCGTTAAAATAGTACATGTGACATCAGTGGTTCAGTGGTTTTAATGATGTCCTTACGACCTTTCTGGACCTTGACCGTTGTAGTACCCTTGTTGTCTATAGAGGGTCAGAAAGTGCTTGGATTTAATCAAAAATATCTTAATTTGTGTTCTGACGATGCACGAAGGTCTTGCAGGTTTGGAACGACATGAGGGTGAGTAATTAATTACAGAATGTTAATTTTTGGGTGAACTATCCCTTTAAGCGCTTGAATACAAATAAGTTAATTTCAACCTACTATGTATTATAGTAATATATAGTAATATATAATATAAAGTAATTATAGTAATGCACCAACTGACTCTCATGTATATTTTAAAGCATTAGTTGAGAGTTTTTTTTTTTTTTTTTTTGTTTTTTTTCTTGAGAAAATTTTGGCATATACTGTACCTTATATATCCAAAATACTTAAAATCAAAACAAATCAGAAATGGAATTGAATTGCAAGCCTGTGAATCACAATCAAATCATGAAATTTGTGACCCAGCCCTACAGAGCACGGCGAAATTGAAAATGAGGTTTGTTTACAGGCATGTTAACTCCAAGTCAAGTCACCTTTATTCAGGATTTCTGTGGGTCTTTAAAAGGTCTTAAAGTCTAAATTCTGACTTTCAAAAATGAAGGCCTTAAAGGAGAAGTCCACTTCCGAAACAAAGATTCACATATAATGTACTCACCCCCTTGTCATCCAAGATGTTTGTGTCTTTCTTTCTTCAGTCGTAAAGAAATTGTTTTTTGAGGAAAACATTTCAGCATTTTTCTTCATATAATGGACTGATATGGTGCCCCGAGTTTGAATTTCCAAAATGCAGTTTAAATGCAGCTTCAAACGATCCCAAATGCAGTTGTAAACGATCCCAGTTGAGAAAGAAAGGTCTTATCTAGCGAAAAGATCGGTTACTTTCATAAAAATAATACAATTTATATACTTTTTAATGTCAAACGCTTGTCTTGTCTTACTCTGCCTGGACTGTTTTTTTACAGTTCATGACCGTTAGGGGTACGTCGAAAAACTCCCATCTCATGTTCTCCCTCAACTTCAAAATCGTCCTATATCGCTGTTTTACCTTTTTTGTTAAGGGTGTTTGATCTTCTTTGCATGTTCACTTTGCAAAGACTAGGTTGGGACTTCTGCAGCGTTGTAGGATGATTTAGAAATGATTTTTGAAGTTGAGGGAGAAAATACGATTGGAGTTTTTCGACATACCCTAACTGTCTTGAGCCAGAATACACAGAGTTCAATGAGAGCAAGGCAAGACGAGCGTTTGAGATTAAAAAGTATTTAAATTGTATTTTTTTAAATGGAAATAACAGATCGTTTCATTAGATAAGACCCTTCTTCCTCAGCTGGGATCATTTACAACTGCATTTGGGATCGTTTGAAGCTGTATTTAAACTGAATTTTGGAAGTTCAAACTCCTCAAAAAAACATAATTTCTTTACGACTAAAAGAAAGAAAGAAAGAAACTTCAATTCATAAAGTCATGCATTAAATGTTGCATGCACTACAAAAATGTTGTTTTCCAGTACAAATATCGAACAAAAAATTAATTTGTTTTCCTTTGAAAAGGTTGTTTTTCTGACCCTATTGACAGTTATTTGTGCTTATTTTTTTATGATAAACTTACTTCATTTCTTTGTCCCCTTCCATTTACTCATTACATTTTCTTTACTTGGCGTTAAAGTCGTACAAAGTGTTAAATTTACTTTCAAAAAGCCTGCAGAAAGTGTGTTTCTATAGTGCCTTATACTGTATAGATTGTGTCAAAACAGTTTCACTGTGATAAACAGGAAAATAGCAGAATCAATTATAGAAACTCAACCATGGAGTTCAGATTCTGCTGTAAAGCAGCTCTGAAAGACAATAGTGTCATTATTTAGCTCAAGCCAGTTGGGACTGAACTTACTAATGTACACACTCAATACACTTTATTTTTCCTGCAGATTCTTACCAAACTTTTGAACAGCAATTTACATAAAGAAAATGTACTTTTTTCCCTTTTGCCTTCAGTCAAGTTTTTTGCCCATCATAGTAAAAAAAGTTTAGACCCAATCTAAATAGTGACACAACAGAAAAATTCAAAAAGGATGGGCTGTCTGTTTATGTGTTGTGAGAGAGTGTGTTTGTGTTGCAGAGAGAGAGAGTGAGAGGAGTGTCTTAGTCAGCGGGGCGAGCCAGTGAAAAAGGCCAAATTAATTTCCAGAAAGGCGAGCTGTCACCAGAGTTGCTATTAGCTGCCGAGTATTAGATCATTTCTCAAGCTGATTATGGGCCAGTCAAAAAGCTAATATTCAGAGTGTGCCGCGCCACTCCTGGGACAGGCAAGAGTAATCTAATCAAGAGCTTGCGGGGGAAAGGAGCTTGTGTGAGACAGGGTGACAATCACAGAGTGGCCACCTTCTGCATCATGAGCAATGGCGGAGGCTAAATGAATTTAACCCAAGTCAGCTATTTCTGTCTGTGACTTTGCAGTAGGGAGTGGCAGAGCTGTGCTCATTCTGCTTATGCAAGATAAAGGTGAGAGGACTTGCGTTTTTAATGTAGTGCCATCCATCTAAAGGCAACATAAAACTTTATCACCCAACAGAGCTTAAACTACCGCATTTTAAAGTCAGACTCATTTCCCAGATGATACAGATTAGGGGAGAACAGTCAGGAACACTGGAACGAAACATTATTAATTTTTAAAAATACCTGCTGTTTGATCTATTATATCTGCTGGACATTTAGTTTCATACGAGTGATGAGGCTTTTCTCTTTTTAATTGGGCGTGATGGGTGTACTCTTTGATTCTGAGGTTTCTTCATTCCATATTTTTATGGTTCAGTTGGCCTTTGATGACACATTTAAAACTATAAACGCATGGTTAATTCACATATTGCTCAGTAATTCGTGAGGTAATTAACTGTGTCGTATGAACAACCAGTGAGTAGTAATGCTGATTTTAAGTTTCATGAATCTTAAGCATTTAAAGGAGAAGTTCACTTCCAGAATGAAAATTCCCTGGTAATTTACTCACCCCTATGTCATCAAAGATGTTCATGTCTTTCTTTAGTCTAAAAGAAATTAAGGTTTTTGAGGAAAACACTCCAGGATTTTTCTTCATATTGTGGACTTCAGTGGTGCCCATCGTGTTGAAGGTCCAAATTGTTGGTTCATTTTCTAAGAAAATAAACATTTATATACTTTTTAACCACAAATGCTGATCTTTTACATCCCCTGTTACTGATGTTATGCAACAGAAGTATGACTTTTTTTTTTTTTTTTTTTTTATCTGAATAATTTGGATTTCATTGATTTGATTTGGAAATCTGTCACACTATGGAAGGTTAAATGAATGATTTTAGGACAAGGGTATCTAATTCTGCTCATGAAGGTTCACCATCCAGCAGAGTTTCGCCCTAATCCTAATTAAACACTCCTGAAACTAATCAAGGTCTTCAGGATTAGCAGAATCTTCTAGGCTGGTGTGTTGGGCCAGGTCGAAGCTAAACTGCAGGACTTTGGTCCTTCAGGAGCAGGTTTGGACACCTCAATTTTACAGGGACTAATTGTAAGTGGTTAGCAAAGGGTGGTCAGTTTTGATTGGTGCTCATGAAGTCTGGTGCCAGTATGTGGTGATGTTTTACTACCTCCTGAAACTCATCCATCTGTTCCTTTGTCTTCCTCTGTGCAGCTTTCCGTCCTCATATCTTTCCTTCTCTTAGTCCCTGCCAACCATTTTCCCAGCTGTCTGGGTAAATCTGTGTCAGATATCCCAGCAGCCTTTGCAGGTCACCGTGTGCATCTGTCTTATTGGCTGTAAGCCGGGTTCAGCTGGTCCATGGCACCAGCTGGTGTTCCTATGGCAGCGCCTGTTGGAAACATGGCACCTTTGGCTGAGGATGAATGGCAACTTTAGCCCACCTACTAAACACTAATTACCAAACTGGCAATGGCTCTGGCTTTTGTTCTGATCGCTCATCCAAATGTGATCAGCGGCCTGCGCAAATGCCTTTTGACCAGTCAGTAACTCAGAATATTGATTTCTCGTGGCTCCATGCCTGTATTTTGGTTCAAGGCGTCAGTGTTGCTTGGCCACAGAATACAGTGAAAGCTGATGTCCGACACAGTGTCTGCTACGTTCAGTGAAACCAGAGAATCTATGTGCATGGACAAATTCACTTATTAAATAGTTAAAGGGATAGTTCACCCACAAATTAAAATTACCCCAAGCTTTACTCACGCTCAAGCCATCCTGGGTGTATAAGACTTTCTTCTTTCAGATGAATAGAATCGGAGTTCTATTAAAAAATACCCTGGCTCTTCCAAGTTTTATAATGGCAGTGAATGGGTGTTGAGATTTTGAAGCCCAAAAAGTGCATCCATCTATCATAAAAAGCACTCAGTACAGCTCCAGGAGGTTGATGGGTCAATATCACCATAGAGTGCCTTTTTAACTCTCACAATATTTCCCACTCGCTTTGTCATGTCATAAATAGTAGACACTCAAGTACTACAGAGACATATTAGCTGAGCTCCCACACATTTATGTATAAATACATAAAATATTTTATGTAAACCATGTGTTTTTAAAGAAACTCATACAATATGCACATGCATTTTTTTTTTTTTAAGAAAACTGTGATATTTGGATGCAATTTTTTGTTTGCACCCACACCTAGCTATTGAATACACTGGATTACATACATATGATTGAATTAAGATGACAAGGTGGACCAGCACATGCCGGGGTGGACACAAAGCAGAACACACAAAGCATGACAAAATATGACAAAAAACAAATAAATCATATAACTACATTCTCAATCACACTGATTAGTTTTTAGCAAAATTGACGACAAATGAATGCTGTGTCCAACATGTCATGTGTATGTCCACCCTATCGAGTCTAAGTGGCCGACAGGGTGGACATTTTGTAAACGACAACAGGGTGGACATTTTGAGCTTCAATTAGCATATTAGCTTACAACAAACTGTGACTAGCTAAATAGTTAGCCTGGTTGTTGACGAGAATTTGGTATATTTAAACTTACATATTTCGAAAATACTGTATTCTAATCACTTCTAGCATATTTTATGCCGACAGGGTGGACATGTTAAGCTTAGAAAAAAGCAAGTAAGCAAAATCATACAAGGGAAATTTGTCAATTTAAAAGTCACTAACTTGCTTACCTTAGCCGTTGAAATTCCCGCCACTGAAGAGACAAAAAATCTGTTGTCCGGATGTCACTAAAGGGGATGGCCTTTTCTTAAATGGGCGGATTCCCCAATGCGACAGGGTGGACAACCATTCAAGGGACATGGACAAACTTTTTTTTTTATCTTTAAAAAAAAATAGCGTTTTTATTACCAAATGGTCAGTACACTCAAATTGAGTAATCTCTTATTTAACAAAACAATAAGGAGAACAAAACTTTAAAATGTTATGATTTGACTATATTGTACTCTCTTTCATATTTAATGAGCAGTGCATGGGACAGAAAAATAACATGCATCCTCCTACACAAAATCTATAAAATGTATCTAAGAGCCAGGTAATGCTTTTGTTATGAATATAAAAACTTAGCCAAATATAACACACCCTTTCATAGTCATTTTTATGTTAAGTTATCATGGCAAATGAGTTATTCATGCACAGGACACCAAAAGGCACCCTACAGTGATATTGAACCTAATAAAGGCCTTCTAAAGCAAATCGATGCATTGGTGCAAACCAGTCAGTGAACCACTAACTTGTTCACAAGAGTGGCGTTCCAGCGGATGACGTAGGACTGGTTGGTTCTCACAACACTGGCATATTCTCACTGGAGCTTACGCTACGCCTACATCCTGTGGAGTTTTTAACAAGGAAACCAAGGTGATATCAATTTCCAGGTTGGCCTACAAAAACATTCAGTTGCTGCAGCAATCTATAATCTATATCAATCAAGTTCTGCTTGCGAAAATTTAGTTCACCTATTATTTAGTACTATTTAGTGCCTCTAACAAATTTTTTTGGTTAAAAAAAGACTTAAAAAAACTCAGCCCTTACTTTTGGAAAGTGCCGGGTTGGTTTTGTGCACAATGTGTGTGCTTTTAACCGAGCTCTGTGCCTGTCACCAGTTTTAGAGATTAGGAATTTAGCTGATGCTTGTACTTAAGAATCTAGCAGTGCACTTTTTATTGGGTCATTCCCATCTTAAAGGAAGGTTAAATGCCTTCCTCAGTGACACAGGCATGATAGTCTATTGATTTGCCCCTTCTGGGACTTGAACTACAATGTTTTTCAGTTACCGACCTAGATGTTTAACCACTAAGTTACACCACTCAACAGTTGTAGCATTTGTGTGTAGATACTCTCCATTTTTGATTATGTTTCACAGTCACAGCCATCCTAAATGTGTGATAATGCTGACTCTTTTTCTCTATCGGTGTTTCAGCATGCTGAATTTATGTGTTAGCCCCAGGCTGAAGACATCCCAGAGGAACCCTGGGAACTGTTTTGGCAATGTTGCTCATCGCCTCCATCATTAATCAATTGAAATGTCAGTCAAAATGTGTAAATACCACATAATCAGGAATTTAGGGTTGTTCTAGAGGTCAATGATTTGTGTTTACACCCCTGTGGTAGAAGGAAATATTTTGCACATTACAAACTTGACTTTGGTGGAGATTTAGGTGGAATTTAAGTGGATTTCTATGAGATATGCTTTCATAGAATGATGTCATTGATTTTTCTTGCATGTATTGTTTGTATTATAATTTCATTTTGCACACAAATGAAGGTTGATAGACTGTGTCCAAACATTTTACTCAGATCTGAGCCCTGGAGACAGTGACTGAAACAATCAGATCTAACACACCCAAATAAGCATTCAGCCGTAGCGTCATTGAGCTCTGAGATGAGTGGCAACTCTTCAGTTGCAGATGTGATACTCTGTATTTATGTGGTGTCGAGCGTCGAGGCGTGAGAGAGATGGGGATCACACACCCATGATACTGAGGCACAATTAGATTACACACTCTGCCTCTCAGCCTCTATCACCAGCGCTGTTCACACAGCTTCTCAGAGGTGTACTGAAGCATCACATTTTTGTGACATCAGCTCAAGGTTAGACGTTAATGAATCTCTGATAGAAATGCAGACCCACGGCCTTTCCTCTTTTATCATATGAGTGTGTGTTTATGCCTATTTAAAAAGTGCTGCTGCTTCCTTGAGTCGCTGATTAGCAAGCAGCACTCGCTCATGCTTGAATACTTTTAATACTTTTGTTAAGAGTCTTTTCAAATCTTACTTAAACTTTAGGTATTGGACACCTCAGATTGTATAGCTTGTTGTGGAGAGAAGTTCTGTTGTTTTTTCTAAGTGATTGAATTTACAATTTTCATCTTTTGAACAATAGATTTGCATTGAAGGAGGCACCTGAGTTATGTCGTCAAACCAATATGTCAAAGAGTTTCGATGATGGGCTCTTGGATCAGTAGACCACCCAGAGCATCTCTATATTGTGTAATAAAGGGCTTAAATAAATATTTGGCCTCCAGTAGGTGATTCCAATATCAGTTTGAATTCTAAATATAATCTTCATGCACCTGTGGACGTGTGTTTTTTTATTAGAGGTTCCCCAAGCTCATTGTCTTAACGTGATCAGGTCTGTATGAGAGCGGGAGCAGGGGCATATGGCACTCTCGGAATACAGAACGATGAAATCAATTCCAGTTGGATTGGTTTATGCGCTGTTTCTGAATGCTGATGGAAGCTGTGCTGGCCGCAGGTCTTGGCCTGTTATTGGACTGGTATTGAATGTTATTCTTAGTGCCAGTTTGATAAATCTTATGAGAATCACACATACGTGTGAATATATTCTCACACTTCAGAATGCCTGAGCTACTATAGGTTGTTTTGTGTGTTCTTGTTTTGTTTTTTTTAGAGTTCCAGATAGCAAAGTTGTTGAAACCATAGTGCATTTCTGCTGTTTTCCCTCTTTGTCTTCTTCATTTTCCACATCTTTGTTGTTTTTGTTTTGTTTTCTGTCCTAGAAGTGTCTTGCTGTTCGAGACACCAAGCTTGGCAGTATATGATCCCAAATGTTGCACAGCAACTCAGGGCTGTAAATACAATTTGTGGTTTGGTTCTTACCTCTATAACCATGAAAGTCTAGAATTATTTCCCCCAAAACCTTAAGTCAAGGGTTGAAAATGTATATCTTTGTCATTTTTTTTTTTTTTTGCCATGAGGCCACCTCAAATTTTATGTGGCTACAGGTGGCCTGTAATAGAGCAAATAAACATCTTGTTCATACAATTATTTTCATTCTTCCTTGTCTCTTGCCTAAAGGATTAGTTCGCTTCCAGAATAAAAATTTCCTGATAATTACTCACCCCCGTGTCATTCAAAATGTTCATGTCTTTCTGGAGATCAACGGGTTGAAGGTCCAAATTGCAGTTTCAATGCAGGTTCAAATGGCTCTACACGATCCCAGCCGAGGAATAAGGGCCTTATCTAGCAAAATGATTGGCACTTTCTAACCACATATGCTCGTCTTGCAGTAGTTCTGCATCAATGACTTCACGCATTACGTAGTCACGTTGGAAAGGTCATGTGTGATGTAGGCGGAAGTACCGACCCAGTGTTTACAAAGTGAATGTGCAAATAAAGACAGATGCTCTTTACAAAAAAAGGTAAAACAACAATGTTGGATGATTTTTGAAGTTGGAGGAGAAAATGAGTTTTCGCCCTACGTTTAGGAACTGGAGTACACAGACAAAATGCTAATCATGCATGACCTTTCCAACGTGATTACGTAATGCGTGAAGTCGTTGACGCACATCGCAGAGTTAAAAAGTATATACATTTTTTTTTTTTTTTAGAAAATGACCAATCGTTTCACTGAATAAGACCCTTGTTCCTCAGCTGGGATCATGTAGAGCCCTTTGAAGCTGCATTGAAACTACAGTTTGGACCATCAACCTGTTGATCCCCATTGAAGTCCACTATATGGAGAAAAATCCTGGAATGTTTTCCTGAATTTGTTTCCTTAAAGGAGTCATCGGATGCCCATTTTCCACAAGTTGATATGATTCTTTAGGGTCTTAATGAAAAGTCTCCAATATACTTTGATTAAAAATTCTCAATGGTTTTGTAAAACAACACCCTTTTTACCTTGTCAAAATGAGCTCTGCAAAAATCATCTCATTCTAAGGGGTTGTTCCTTTAAATGCAAATGAGCTCTGCTCACCCCGCCCCTCTCTTCTCTCTGTGGAGTGACGAGCTTGTTTACTTAAGCCGCATTTAGCTGTGCCGCTAAACTTCCTAACTCCCACGTTATAAGGAAAGGCGATTGCAAAGATTAATACAAAAATGCTTATACTCATGGATTTTTATCGTTATAGGGTATATTGGTACATACACTGCCAACACACATTAATGTTCAAACAACATGAAAAAGTGAACTTAGCATCCAATGACCCCTTTAATGTTTAACCTTTATTTTTTTTCGACTGAAGAAAGGAAGAAATGAACATCTTGGATGACATTGGGGTGAGTAAATTTTCAGAAACTTTAAAAAATAAATATAGATGAAAAAAAAAAAAAAAAAAAAAGTATAGGCATCCCAATTTTCTTAGTGGTTTCAATTTATTGCATTTTTCCTATACATTTACCACAAAGCAAATCTGGGATCAAGGTCTCTCAAGAAATGAGATCTATTAAAACAAATCTCCAGGAATATCCATCAATATCTATGGCGTAAGGCTGAGATGTAAATATCAGGCACAAGGACAACTGGAAAAATCTTTACCCATAAAAAAAAATATTACCCAGCAGTTCTTTAAAGACCATATGGGCGGGCATCATTCCTTCCACCACACTGCGCCTCAGGGTCCCAGTAAATGCCACTAAATCATCGTTTCATCTCGGCGATGCAAATTAAAGATGACCACAAACTACAGTGGCCATTATTCTCAAAGACCAAGAGGTCAGAATCATCTCATCAGTAATGCCCCATGGGAATGATTCTCTGAAGCTCAAGAGACTCTGTAGTCACTTTACACGAGGATTAAGATTGAAGTTCCGTGTCCTACTTCTGAAAGCCTGTGGAATGATGTAACATATCATGGTCATGTATTTTGGCAGGTGGTTTGTGGAGGAAACATAAAATGGCTGTCAGGATAATGGAATAATGACAGAGCTCTGGGAGTGAGCGAATGAGAGCGTTTACAAGCCCCTCACAGCCCACTGTGATGCAGTGCTAGTGGCATTCCTGCAATGCGCCATTCGCTCTGTGAAATGAGACGGAAATTAGCAACAACTAACACAGATGGAGGAATAAAGTTCAACTTCAATACATGTTGAGCCATGTACAATTTGCACTGATTTAATTATCTAGCACCTGCTTTTTTATACTTGTTTTTAACCAGATGAATTCTTACATATCAGTCAATCTTTAACATCTTTCCTTTGAGGCTTGGCAGTTGTATCATTGCAGATGGTGTCCTTTGAAAATTACTAAGAATTAACCCTTGCCTAAATTTCTTTTAAACGGTTATACATGAAGAGTTCAGTGGCTTTTAGCTGGTATTGCATCTGAACTCTTCATACGATCCCTGAAGTACATTTTTATTGAAGGATGCTAGTTCACTTACATTTTGACAGATTAACGAAACCGTTTAGGTCCGAAATAAATGATCTGGGACCTTGTTAAAAGGGACCTATAAACAGCCTCTTATTTTGGTAACACGTAATAAGGAGCGCATATTCATAATTAACTAAGAGTTTTCCCTGAACACACTCCTAATTTGCTGCTTATTAAGGCCGCATGTCCACCGAAATGTTTTTTTTTCCCCAAGGCTAGCATTTTTTTTTTTTTCAGTTGTTTTCAATAGAAGCACCACGTTTTTTAAAACTGCAATAGTGTGACAAGGCACTTGACTTTTTTTTTTTTTTTTTTTTTTTTTTTTTTTTTTTTTTTTTTTCCTCTGTAATGAGAGTTGACGAATGCTCAACTTTGGGTAAAAAGCAGAGCTCATGACTGTCACTTGTTAGTCAGCTGTCCAATCACAGTGGAGGGCAGGACAAATTCCACACCAACCAACCACTACATCCTGCATGTACAACGGTAACAGACGACAACAAGAAGCACAGCAATGGAACAAAATCATTTAAAACAAAGACCAGAACAAGCACTTTATATTGTGTCAACATGTTTCTATTCGTAAATAAACTATCTGAGAAATCAGACACTAGTAACACTTCTGGAGATCATTAATTTGTTTTCTAGGAAACATGCAAGTATCTTCTGTTACATCTGAAGGAAAGTACTAAATGGAAAAAATATATATATTTCAACAAAATAAGAAAAATTTGGACATCTTCAACCTGTTCAAAAGTTTTCACCCCCCCAGCTCTTAATGTATCGTGCTTCCTTCTGGAGCATCAGTGAATGTTTGAACCTTTTTTAACAGTTGTGTTTGAGTCCCTCAGTTGTCCTCAGATTTTTTTGTTGATTTTCCCACATCCAAGTTCCAGGTTTTAATATGCAAAAGTCTAAAAATTAATTTCTTAATTTAACAGTAATTACTGAAACTTACCCGAAATAAAGGCTTAAACATCTGAAAAAAATAAAACATCTATATGGCTCTGCTTTTTGTGAAAGTTTTCAGAGAGCTTTAAAAATGGCCACCAGACAGTGTGAACACATGGAGACCCATATCTCAGTGTGCAACAATCTGACTGACTTGAAATTACAGGAGGTATGTAGTGACAAACACATCAATTGGTTAAGACATCAAGGAGGATAATACATTGTTTTTTTCTTTTTATAATCTGAGCTCAAAAATGGAATGTGCTTAATGGATATGTGAGCTTAATAGGTACGTTTACCCTATGTGTTTTTCAGGGCTGATACTGATTATTACGGATCAAGTAGGCCTATAACTGATATTTTGAACCGATATATATGTCTGGTGTAAAGATGAAAATTAATGTAAAAATTAAGAATAACAAGGTCTCTGACAAAAACTTCATGTTAATGCTTTAAAATTATTTTCCGGCAAATTGGTTTTGACAATGACTGATACCGATAACCATAAAAATGCCTAATATCGGCACCGATAATTGGTCAGGCCGATAATCAGTCGACCCCTATTCTGAACAGCAAATAAGTGGCACTGACAAGCAAATGTAGGCTTTGATGTGTTAATACTGATGTCATAAACCTGATTTCTGAAGTTTTTTGCAGTGTTTTTGGACTGGGGAGGCTGAAATGTTCATGGATGTGTTCAGTGAATGTGATTGGTTTTGTACACAATTTAAAAGATCCAATAAAACTGGGTGGTGACACAAGACGTATGTCCACTTGGCTCCTAAACTGACCAACTTTACTGCTGCTCAAGCTGAAATCTGGGTCAGAAGCTGGTGGTTTGTAAGCTGATGATTAGAAGCAGCCTATCTAACTTGTTTTTTCTTGGGTGCCAAACTGTGTCCACTGATCCAAAACACACTGTCCGTTTTGCCAGGCATAGGATTGGATGGGATTCGATGACATGTTGTCAATTGTCACTTCAGCTCCCTCTGGGTCAAAAGCCTTCTGTTAGGAATATGAATGGAATAAAAGTACTGACTACGCATGATGAGTTTTCAAACTTTTTTGTTATTAATATTTCTTTCAATGAGCTGGAACAATTTTTTTCCACCCCAGTGAGCCCATTTTAACCTCAACATTGCCCTCGAATCCTCATCCTTTTATTGTGGAGGACCGAACTCTCCCCTGATCAGGAAAACATAGCCAGGCCTCCGAAGCACATTTTAAAAACATGAAGCATCTATGCTTGACTGGAACTCCCAACGGGTTTTTCTCAGGTTGAGAGATAAAGAGAAACCTACTTAGCCAATTTCTGAAGAAGACGATTCATTTCAGAGATGAAAGCAAGGAGTCTCTTGTCATTGGTGGTGGAACATGGAGGAATGTGAGGCTACAAATGAGGAAAGGATGGAGGGATTGAATAGATGTGACCTTCAAGCGAAACCTATTAAAGAGCGTGGAAACTCACTGAGGTGATTTATGTGAAAATAAAACCAAAAACCAAACATAGGCCAAATTCCATTTTGCTCATTGTTTTAAGAGTATTGCCTGAAGTTCAACTATTTTCTTCACTATCTGTGATGTATTTGCATGTTTACAGTACTGACCAGTTAGCTTAGCAACATGCTAACACCACACTGTATTGAAATTGAGTTTCACATAGGCAGCTCTGTCCTCAGTATGTGGACTGTTTCTTATGTTACTCCATTCCAGTTAGGATACTGTTTTAAAAGACAGCTGTCTATCTAGACTGTAGACAACAGTGCAGCTCACTAGGTTTTGGCACTGAGCTAATGTGTTTCAAATGGTTGTATACACGCTATCTGAATGATTCAATATGTCTGTTTGTGGTGCCACTGATTGAATTCAAACCTCTGGAGACATCAATTTGTTGTGTGCTCTTCTCCTATACTCCCCCTCCCATTAGCGTTATACATTAACATGGTCTAGGCCCGTCCACATTGCCTAGACGACTGGCTCCTTTTGCCTATTATATTAGCGCTAATGGATGACACCTGTATCCTGCTCCAGAACATAATGCAGTATTGTAGTGTATTATGCAAGATACACTCATGCACTTCATTACAGTTCAGCAGTGGATTTGATTTAACTCAAGAGATCAAAGAACAATAGAGGCAATTTTCTAAAGGGTTTGTTTGTGTATCTGCCACAATATCCTTGGTGACAAAAAAAGTCCTTTGTAGCTCACTCGCAGCCAT